>NC_042971.1:6374615-6656563 GCF_901001165.1 Salmo trutta | reverse complement strand
AGGAGGAGATCTCAGCATAAAGGGTTAATACCAGTAAGGAGGAGACTCAGCATAAAGGGTTAATACCAGTAAGGAGGAGACTCAGCATAAAGGGAATAATACCAGTAAGGAGGAGACTCAGCATAAAGGTTAATACCAGTAAGGAGGAGACTCAGCATAAAGGGTTAATACCAGTAAGGAGGAGACTCAGCATAAAGGTTAATACCAGTAAGGAGGAGACTCAGCATAAAGGGTTAATACCAGTAAGGAGAGACTCAGCATAAAGGGTTAAACCAGTACGGAGGAGACTCAGCATAAAGGGTATACCAGAGGAGGAGACTCAGCATAAAGGGTTAATACCAGTAAGGAGGAGACTCAGCATCATAAAGGGTTAATACCAGTAAGGAGGAGACTCAGCATAAAGGAGGAGACTCAGCAAAAGGGTTAAATACCAGTAAGGAGGAGACTCAGCATAAAGGGTTAATACCAGTAGGAGGAGGGACTCAGCATAAAGGGTTAAACCAGTAAGGAGGAGACTCAGCATAAAGGGTTAATCCAGTAAGGAGGAGACTCAGCATAAAGGGTTATACCAGTAAGGAGGAGACTCAGCATAAAGGGTAAATACCAGTAAGGAGGAGACTCAGCATAAAGGGTTAAATACAGTAAGGAGAGAACCCAGCATAAAGGGTTAATACCAGCAAGGAGGAGACTCAGCATAAAGGGTTAATACAGCAAGGAGGAGACTCAGCATAAAGGGTTAATACCAGTCAGGAGGAGACTCAGCAAAAGGGTTAATACCAGTAAGGAGGGACTCAGCATAAAGGGTTAAATACCAGTAAGTAGGAGACTCAGCATAAAGGGTTAATACCAGTAAGGAGGAGACCTCAGCATAAAGGGAAAATACCAGTAAGGAGGAGGAACTCAGCATAAAGGGTTAAAACCAGTAAGGAGGAGAGAGACTCAGCATAAAGGGTTAATACCAGTAAGGAGGAGACTCGGCATAAAGGGTTAAATACCTGTAAGGAGGAGACTCAGCATAAAGGGTTAAATACCAGTAAGGAGGAGACTCAGCATAAAGGGTTAATACCAGTAAGGAGGAATCAGCTAAAGGGTTAATACCAGTAAGGAGGAGATCGGCCATAAAGGGTTAATAGTAAGGAGGAGACTCAGCATAAAGGGTTAATACCAGTAAGGAGGAGACTCAGCATAAAGGGTTAATACCAGTAAGGAGGAGACTCAGCATAAGGGTTAATACCAGTAAGGAGGAGACTCAGGATAAAGGGTTAATACCAGTAAGGAGGAGACTCAGCATAAAGGGTGAATACCAGTAAGGAGGAGACTCAGCATAAAGGGTTAATCAGTAAGGAGGAGACTCAGCAAAAGGGTTAAATACCAGTAAGGAGGAGACTCAGCATAAAGGGTAAATACCAGTAAGGAGGAGACTCAGCATAAAGGGTTAATACCAGTAAGGAGGAGACTCAGCATAAAGGGTTAATACCAGTAAGGAGGAGACTCAGCATAAAGGGTTAATACCAGTAAGGGGAGACTCAGCATAAAGGGTTAATACCAGTAGGAGGAGACTCAGCATAAAGGGTTAAATACCAGTAAGGGGAGACTCAGCATAAAGGGTTAATACCAGTAAGGAGGGGAGACTCAGCATAAAGGGTTAAATACCAGTAAGGAGGAGACTCAGCATAAAGGGTTAATACCAGTAAGGAGGAGACTCAGCATAAAGGGTAAATACCAGTAAGGAGGAACTCAGCATAAAGGTTAAATACCAGTAAGGAGGAGACTCAGCATAAAGGGTTAATACCAGTAAGGAGGAGACTCATATAAAGGGTTAAATACCAGTAAGGAGGAGACTCAGCATAAAGGGTTAATACAGAAGGAGGAGACTCAGCATAAAGGGTTAATACCAGTAAGGAGGAGACTCAGCATAAAGGGTTAATCCAGTAAGGAGGAGACTCAGCATAAAGGGTTAATACCAGTAAGGAGGAGACTCAGCATAAAGGGTTAATACCAGTAAGGAGGAGACTCAGCATAAAGGGTTAAATACCAGTAAGGAGGAGACTCAGCATAAAGGGTTAATACCAGTAAGGAGGAGACTCAGCATAAAGGGTTAATACCAGTAAGGAGGAGACTCAGCATAAAGGGTTAATACCAGTAAGGAGGAGACTCAGCATAAAGGGTTAATACCAGTAAGGAGGAGACTCAGCATAAAGGGTAAATACCAGTAAGGAGGAGACTCAGCATAAAGGGTTAATACCAGAAAGGAGGAGACTCAGCATAAAGGGTTAATACCAGTAAGGAGGAGACTCAGCATAAAGGGTTAATACCAGTAAGGAGGAGACTCAGCATAAAGGGTTAATACCAGTAAGGAGGAGACTCAGCATAAAGGGTTAATACCAGTAAGGAGGAGACTCAGCATAAAGGGTTAATACCAGTAAGGAGGAGACTCAGCATAAAGGGTTAATACCAGTAAGGAGGAGACTCAGCATAAAGGGTTAATACCAGTAAGGAGGAGACTCAGCATAAAGGGTTAATACCAGTAAGGAGGAGACTCAGCATAAAGGGTTAAATACCAGTAAGGAGGGACTCAGCATAAAGGGTTAATACCAGTAAGGAGGAGACTCAGCATAAAGGGTTAATACCAGTAAGGAGGAGACTCAGCATAAAGGGTTAATACCAGTAAGGAGGAGACTCAGCATAAAGGGTTAATACCAGTAAGGGGAGACTCAGCATAAAGGGTTAATACCAGTAAGGGGGACTCAGCATAAAGGGTTAATACCAGTAAGGAGGAGACTCAGCATAAAGGGTTAATACCAGTAAGGAGGAGACTCAGCATAAAGGGTTAATACCAGTAAGAGGAGACTCAGCATAAAGGGTTAATACCAGTAAGGAGGAGACTCAGAATAAAGGGTTAATACCAGTAAGGAGGAGACTCAGCATAAAGGGTTATACCAGTAAGGAGGAGACTCAGCATAAAGGGTTAAATACCAGTAAGGAGGAGACTCAGCATAAAGGGTTAATACCAGTAAGGAGGAGACTCAGCATAAAGGGTTAAATACCAGTAAGGAGGAGATCAGCATAAAGGGTTTAATACCAGTAAGGAGGAGACTCAGCATAAAGGGTTAATACCAGTAAGGAGGAGACTCAGCATAAAGGGTTAAATACCAGTAAGGAGGAGACTCAGCATAAAGGGTTAATACCAGTAAGGAGGAGACTCAGCATAAAGGGTTAATACCAGTAAGGAGGAGACTCAGCATAAAGGGTTAATACCAGTAAGGAGGAGACTCAGCATAAAGGGTTAATACCAGTAAGGAGGAGACTCAGCATAAAGGGTTAATACCAGTAAGGAGGAGACTCAGCATAAAGGGTTAATACCAGTAAGGAGGAGACTCAGCATAAAGGGTTAATACCAGTAAGGAGGAGACTCAGCATAAAGGGTTAATACCAGTAAGGAGGAGACTCAGCATAAAGGGTTAATACCAGAGGAGGAGACTCAGTAAGGAGGAGACTCAGCATAAAGGGTTAATACCAGTAAGGAGGAGACTCAGCATAAAGGGTTAATACCAGTAAGGAGGAGACTCAGCATAAAGGGTTAATACCAGTAAGGAGGAGACTCAGCATAAAGGGTTAATACCAGTAAGGAGGAGACTCAGCATAAAGGGTTAATACCAGTAAGGAGGAGACTCAGCATAAAGGGTTAATACCAGTAAGGAGGAGACTCAGCATAAAGGGTTAATACCAGTAAGGAGGAGACTCAGCATAAAGGGTTAATACCAGTAAGGAGGAGACTCAGCATAAAGGGTTAATACCAGTAAGGAGGAGACTCAGCATAAAGGGTTAATACCAGTAAGGAGGAGACTCAGCATAAAGGGTTAAATACCAGTAAGGAGGAGACTCAGCATAAAGGGTTAATACCAGTAAGGAGGAGACTCAGCATAAAGGGTTAATACCAGTAAGGAGGAGACTCAGCATAAAGGGTTAATACCAGTAAGGAGGAGACTCAGCATAAAGGAGGAGACGCATAAGGGTTAATACCAGTAAGGAGGAGACTCAGCATAAAGGGTTAATACCAGTAAGGAGGAGACTCAGCATAAAGGGTTAATACCAGTAAGGAGGAGACTCAGCATAAAGGGTTAATACCAGTAAGGAGGAGACTCAGCATAAAGGGTTAATACCAGTAAGGAGGAGACTCAGCATAAAAGGAGACTCAGCATAAAGGGTTAATACCAGTAAGGGGAGAGACTCAGCAAAGGAGGAGACTCAGATAAAGGGTTAATACCAGTAAGGAGAGACTCCATAAGGAGGAGACTCAGCATAAAGGGTTAAATACCAGTAAGGAGGAGACTCAGCATAAAGGGTTAATACCAGTAAGGAGGAGACTCAGCATAAAGGGTTAATACCAGTAAGGAGGAGACTCAGCATAAAGGGTTAATACCAGTAAGGAGGAGACTCAGCATAAAGGGTTAATACCAGTAAGGAGGAGACTCAGCATAAAGGGTTAATACCAGTAAGGAGGAGACTCAGCATAAAGGGTTAATACCAGTAAGGAGGAGACTCAGCATAAAGGGTTAATACCAGTAAGGAGGAGACTCAGCATAAAGGGTTAATACCAGTAAGGAGGAGACTCAGCATAAAGGGTTAATACCAGTAAGGAGGAGACTCAGCATAAAGGGTTAATACCAGTAAGGAGGAGACTCAGCATAAAGGGTTAATACCAGTAAGGAGGAGACTCAGCATAAAGGGTTAATACCAGTAAGGAGGAGACTCAGCATAAAGGGTTAATACCAGTAAGGAGGAGACTCAGCATAAAGGGTTAATACCAGTAAGGAGGAGACTCAGCATAAAGGGTTAATACCAGTAAGGAGGAGACTCAGCATAAAGGGTTAATACCAGTAAGGAGGAGACTCAGCATAAAGGGTTAATACCAGTAAGGAGGAGACTCAGCATAAAGGGTTAATACCAGTAAGGAGGAGACTCAGCATAAAGGGTTAATACCAGTAAGGAGGAGACTCAGCAAAAGGGTTAATACCAGTAAGGAGGAGACTCAGCATAAAGGGTTAATACCAGTAAGGAGGAGACTCAGCATAAAGGGTTAATACCAGTAAGGAGGAGACTCAGCATAAAGGGTTAAATACCAGTAAGGAGGAGACTCAGCATAAAGGGTTAATACCAGTAAGGAGGAGACTCAGCATAAAGGGTTAAATACCAGTAAGGAGGAGACTCAGCATAAAGGGTTAATACCAGTAAGGAGGAGACTCAGCATAAAGGGTTAATACCAGTAAGGAGGAGACTCAGCATAAAGGGTTAATACCAGTAAGGAGGAGACTCAGCATAAAGGGTTAATACCAGTAAGGAGGAGACTCAGCATAAAGGGTTAATACCAGTAAGGAGGAGACTCAGCATAAAGGGTTAATACCAGTAAGGAGGAGACTCAGCATAAAGGGTTAATACCAGTAAGGAGGAGACTCAGCATAAAGGGTTAATACCAGTAAGGAGGAGACTCAGCATAAAGGGTTAATACCAGTAAGGAGGAGACTCAGCATAAAGGGTTAATACCAGTAAGGAGGAGACTCAGCATAAAGGGTTAATACCAGTAAGGAGAGGAGACTCAGCATAAAGGGTTAATACCAGTAAGGAGGAGACTCAGCATAAAGGGTTAATACCAGTAAGGAGGAGACTCAGCATAAAGGAGGAGACTCAGCATAAAGGGTTAAATACCAGTAAGGAGGAGACTCAGCATAAAGGGTTAATACCAGTAAGGAGGAGACTCAGCATAAAGGGTTAATACCAGTAAGGAGGAGACTCAGCATAAAGGGTTAATACCAGTAAGGAGGAGAGACTCAGCATAAAGGAGGAGACTCAGCATAAAGGGTTAAATACCAGTAAGGAGGAGACTCAGCATAAAGGGTTAATACCAGTAAGGAGGAGACTCAGCATAAAGGGTTAAATACCAGTAAGGAGGAGACTCAGCATAAAGGGTTAATACCAGTAAGGAGGAGACTCAGCATAAAGGGTTAATACAGTAAGGAGGAGACTCAGCATAAAGGGTTAAATACCAGTAAGGAGGAGACTCAGCATAAAGGGTTAATACCAGTAAGGAGGAGACTCAGCATAAAGGGTTAATACCAGTAAGGAGAGACTCAGCATAAAGGGTTAATACCAGTAAGGAGGAGACTCAGCATAAAGGGTTAATACCAGTAAGGAGGAGACTCAGCATAAAGGGTTAAATACCAGTAAGGAGGAGACTCAGCATAAAGGGTTAATACCAGTAAGGAGGAGACTCAGCATAAAGGGTTAATACCAGTAAGGAGGAGACTCAGCATAAAGGGTTAATACCAGTAAGGAGGAGACTCAGCATAAAGGGTTAATACCAGTAAGGAGGAGACTCAGCATAAAGGGTTAATACCAGTAAGGAGGAGGACTCAGCATAAAGGGTTAATACCAGTAAGGAGGAGACTCAGCATAAAGGGTAAATACCAGTAAGGAGGAGACTCAGCATAAAGGGTTAAATACCAGTAAGGAGGAGACTCAGCATAAAGGGTTAATACCAGTAAGGAGGAGACTCAGCATAAAGGGTTAATACCAGTAAGGAGGAGACTCAGCATAAAGGGTTAATACCAGTAAGGAGGAGACTCAGCATAAAGGGTTAATACCAGTAAGGAGGAGACTCAGCATAAAGGGTTAATACCAGTAAGGAGGAGACTCAGCATAAAGGGTTAATACCAGTAAGGAGGAGACTCAGCATAAAGGGTTAATACCAGTAAGGAGGAGACTCAGCATAAGGGGTAATAACAGTAAGGAGGAGACTCAGCATAAAGGGTTAATACCAGTAAGGAGGAGACTCAGCATAAAGGGTTAATACAGTAAGGAGGAGACTCAGCATAAAGGGTTAAATACCAGTAAGGAGGAGACTCAGCATAAAGGGTTAATACCAGCAAGGAGGAGACTCAGCATAAAGGGTTAATACCAGTAAGGAGGAGACTCAGCATAAAGGGTTAATACCAGTAAGGAGGAGACTCAGCATAAGGAGGAGACTCAGCATAAAGGGTTAATACCAGTAAGGAGGAGACTCAGCATAAGGGTTAATACCAGTAGGAGGAGACTCAGCATAAAGGGTTAATACAGTAAGGAGGAGACTCAGCATAAAGGGTTAATACAGTAAGGAGGAGACTCAGCATAAAGGGTTAATACCAGTAGGAGGAGACTCAGCATAAAGGGTTAATACCAGTAAGGAGGAGACTCAGCATAAAGGGTTAATACCAGTAAGGAGGAGACTCAGCATAAAGGGTTAATACCAGTAAGGAGGAGACTCAGCATAAAGGGTTAATACCAGTAAGGAGGAGACTCAGCATAAAGGGTTAAATACCAGTAAGGAGGAGACTCAGCATAAAGGGTTAAATACCAGTAAGGAGGAGACTCAGCATAAAGGGTTAATACCAGCAAGGAGGAGACTCAGCATAAAGGGTTAATACCAGTAAGGAGGAGACTCAGCATAAAGGGTTAAATACCAGTAAGGAGGAGACTCAGCATAAAGGGTTAATACCAGTAAGGAGGAGACTCAGCATAAAGGGTTAAATACCAGTAAGGAGGAGACTCAGCATAAAGGGTTAATACCAGTAAGGAGGAGACTCAGCATAAAGGGTTAAATACCAGTAAGGAGGAGACTCAGCATAAAGGGTTAATACCAGTAAGGAGGAGACTCAGCATAAAGGGTTAATACCAGTAAGGAGGAGACTCGGCATAAAGGGTTAATACCAGTAAGGAGGAGACTCAGCATAAAGGGTTAATACCAGTAAGGAGGAGACTCAGCATAAAGGGTTAATACCAGTAAGGAGGAGACTCAGCATAAAGGGTTAATACCAGTAAGGAGGAGACTCAGCATAAAGGGTTAATACCAGCAAGGAGGAGACTCAGCATAAAGGGTTAATACCAGTAACGAGGAGACTCAGCATAAAGGGTTAAATACCAGTAAGGAGGAGACTCAGCATAAAGGGTTAATACCAGTAAGGAGGAGACTCAGCATAAAGGGTTAAATACCAGTAAGGAGGAGACTCAGCATAAAGGGTTATACCAGTAAGGAGGAGACTCAGCATAAAGGGTTAATACCAGTAAGGAGGAGACTCAGCATAAAGGGTTAAATACCAGTAAGGAGGAGACTCAGCATAAAGGGTTAATACCAGTAAGGAGGAGACTCAGCATAAAGGGTTAATACCAGTAAGGAGGAGATTCAGCATAAAGGGTTAATACCAGTAAGGAGGAGACTCAGCATAAAGGGTTAATGCAGTAAGGAGGAGACTCAGCATAAAGGGTTAATACCAGTAAGGAGGAGACTCAGCATAAAGGGTTAATACCAGTAAGGAGGAGAATCAGCATAAAGGGTTAATACCAGTAAGGAGGAGACTCAGCATAAAGGGTTAATACCAGTAAGGAGGAGGACTCAGCATAAAGGGTTAATACCAGTAAGGAGGAGACTCAGCATAAAGGGTTAATACCAGTAAGGAGGAGACTCAGCATAAAGGGTTAATACCAGTAAGGAGGAGACTCAGCATAAAGGGTTAATACCAGTAAGGAGGAGACTCAGCATAAAGGGTTAATACCAGTAAGGAGGAGACTCAGCATAAAGGGTTAATACCAGTAAGGAGGAGACTCAGCATAAAGGGTTAATACCAGTAAGGAGGAGACTCAGCATAAAGGGTTAAATACCAGTAAGGAGGAGACTCAGCATAAAGGGTTAATACCAGTAAGGAGGAGACTCAGCATAAAGGGTTATACCAGTAAGGAGGAGACTCAGCATAAAGGGTAAATACCAGTAAGAGGAGACCAGCATAAAGGGTATACCAGTAGGAGGACTCAGCATAAGGTTAATACCATAAGAGATAACTCAGCATAAAGGGTTAATACCAGTAAGGAGGAACTCCGCATAAGGGTTACATACCATCAGTAGGAGACTCAGCATAAAGGGTTAAAACCAGTAAGGAGGATCCAAAAGGGTTATACCATAAGGAGGAGACTCAGCATAAAGGTGTAATACCATAGGAGGAGACTCAGCATAAAGGGTTAAATACCAGTAAGGAGAGACTCAGCATAAAGGGTTAAATACCAGTAAGGAGTAGACTCAGCATAAAGGTTAATACCAGTAAGGAGGAGACTCCATAAGGTTATACCAGTAAAGTAGAGGACCAGCATAAAGGGTTAATACCAGTAAGGAGAACTCAGCATAAGGGTTCATACCAGTAAGGAGATTCAGCATAAAGGGTTAATACCAGTAAGGAGGAGACTCAGTATAAAGGGTTAATCCAGCAAGGAGGACCAGCATAAAGTGGTTAAATACCATAAGGAGATACTCATAAAGGGTTAATACCAGTAAGGAGAGACTCAGCATAAAGGATGAGACTCAGCATAAAGGGTTAATACCAGTAGTAGGAGGAGACTCGCATAAAGGTTACTCCAGTAAGGAGGAGACTCAGCATAAAGGGTTAATACCAGTAAGGAGGAGACTCAGCATAAAGGGTTATACCAGTAAGGAGAGACTCAGCATAAAGGGTTAATACCAGTAGGAGAACTCAGCATAAAGGGTTAATACCAGTAAGGAGGAGACTCGCATAAAGGTTAATACCAGTAAGGAGGAACTCAGCATAAAGGGTTAAATACCATAAGGAGAGATCAGCATAAAGGGTTATATACCATAGGAGGAACTCAGTAAAGGGTTAATACCAGCAGGAGGACTCACATAAAGGGTTAAATCCAGTAAGGAGACTCGCATAATGGTTAATACATAAGGAGGAGACTCAGCATAAAGGTTAAATACCAGTAAGTAGGACTCAAGCATAAAGGGTTTAATACCAGTAAGGAGGATACCTCAGCATAAAGGAGAGACTCAGCATAAAGGGTTAATACCTAAGGAGGAGACTCAGCATAAAGGGTTAATAACCGTAAGGAGGAGACTCAGCATAAAGGGTTTAATACCAGTAAGTAGAGGACTCAGCATAAAGGGTTAATACCAGTAAGGAGGAGACTCAGCATAAAGGGTTAATACCATAAGGAGGAGCTCAGCATAAGGAGGAGACTCAGCATAAAGGGTTAATACCATAGAGGACTCAGCATAAAGGAGAACTCACATAAGGTAATACCAGTAAAGGAGACTCCGCATAAAGGAGGAGACTCAGCATAAAGGGTTAATACCAGTAAGGAGGAGACTCCGCATAAAGGTTAATACCAGTAAGAGGAGACTCGCATAAAGGTTAATACCAGTAAGGAGAACTCAGATAAAGGGTTAATACCAGCAAGGAGGAGACTCAGCATAAAGGGTTAATACCAGTAGGAGGAGACTCAGCATAAAGGTTATACCATAGGGAGACTCAGCATAAAGGGTTAATACAGCAAGGAGAGACTCAGCATAAGGGTTAATACCAGTAAGGAGGAGACTCAGCATAAAGGGTTAAATACCAGTAGGAGGAGACTCAGCATAAAGGGTTAATACCAGTAAGGAGGATACTCAGCATAAGGTTAAATCCAGTAGGAGAACTCAGCATAAAGGTTACCAGTAAGGAGGAGACTCAGCATAAAGGTTAATACCAGTAAGGAGACTCAGCATAAGGGTTAAATACCAGTAGGAGGACGCATAAAGGGTTAATACCAGTAGGAGGAGACTCAGCATAAGAGGTTAATACCAGTAAGGAGATCAGCATAAAGGGTTAATACCAGTAAGGAGGACTCAGCATAAGGTTAATAGCAGTAGGAGGAGACTCAGCATAAAAGGGTTTACCATAAGAGGAGACTCAGCATAAAGGGTTAATACCATAAGGAGGAGACTCAGCATAAGGGTTAATACCAGTAAGGAGGAGACTCGCATAAAGGGTTAATACCAGTAAGGAGAGCAGCATAAAGGGTTATACCATAAGGAGGAACTCAGCATAAGGGTTAAATACCAGTAGGAGGAGACTCAGCATAAGGTTAATACCAGTAGGAGAGACTCAGCATAAAGGGTTAATACCAGTAAGGAGGAGACTCAGCATAAGGGTTATACCAAAGGAGGAGACTCAGCATAAAGGTTAATACCAGTAAGAGGAGACCAGCATAAAGGGTTAACCAGTAAGGAGTAGACTCAGCATAAAGGGTTAAATACCAGTAGGAGGAGACTCACATAAAGGGTTAATACCAGTAAGGAGGAGACTCAGCTAAAGGGTTAATACCAGTAAGAGACTCAGCATAAGGGTAAAATACCAGTAAGGAGTAGACTCAGCATAAAGGGTAATACCAGTAAGGGAGACTCAGCATAAAGGGTTAATACCAGTAAGGAGGAGACTCAGCATAAAGGGTTAATACCAGTAAGGAGGAGACTCAGCATAAAGGGTTAACTACCAGTAAGGAGGAGACTCAGCATAAAGGGTTAAAAACCATAAGGAGGAGATT
Organism: Salmo trutta; assembly: GCF_901001165.1. Classification (NCBI taxonomy): domain Eukaryota; kingdom Metazoa; phylum Chordata; class Actinopteri; order Salmoniformes; family Salmonidae; genus Salmo; species Salmo trutta. The sequence goes on along the minus strand of NC_042971.1, from coordinate 6,645,163 downwards.
CCGCATAAAGGGTTAATACCATAAGGAGGGAACTCAGCATAAAGGTTATACCAGTAAGGAGGAGACTCAGCATAAAGGGTTAAATACCATAAGAGACTCAGCTAAAGGGTTAAAACCAGTAAGGAGAGACTCAGCATAAGGGTTAATACCAGTAAGGAGAGACTCAGCATAAGGGTTAATACCAGTTAAGGAGGAACTCAGCATAAAGGGTTAATACCAGTACGGAGGAACTCAGCATAAAGGGTTAAATCCATAAGGAGGAGATTCACATAAAGGTTTACCAGTAGGAGAACTCAGTATAAAGGGTTATATACCAGCAAGGAGGAGACCAGCATAAAGGTAAATACCATAAGGAGAGACTCAGCATAAAGGGTTAATACAGTAAGGAGGAGATCAGCATAAAGGGTTAATACCAGTAAGGAGAGACTCAGATAAAGGGTTAAATACCAGTAAGGAGGAGACTCAGCATAAAGGGTTAATACCAGCAAGGAGAGACTCTCAGCATAAAGGTTAATACCAGTAGGAGACTCAGCATAAAGGTTAATACCAGTAAGGAGGACTCAGCATAAAGGGTTAATACCAGTAAGGAGGAGACTCAGCATAAAGGGTTAATACCAGTAAGGAGAGACTCAGCATAAAGGAGGACTCTAGCAAAAGGGTAATACAGTGAGAGACTCAGCATAAAGGTTATTACCATAAGGAGGAACTCAGCATAAAGGTTAATACCAGTAAGGAGAGACTCAGCATAAAGGTTATACCAGTAGAGGAGACTCAGCATAAAGGGTTAATACCATAAGGAGGAGACTCAGCATAAAGGGTTAATACCAGTAAGGAGAGACCAGCCTAAAGGAGGAGACTCAGCATAAAGGGTTTTAATACCAGTAAGAGGAGACTCAGCATAAGAGGAGACTCAGCATAAAGGGTTAATACCAGTAGGAGGAGACCAGCATAAAGAGGAGACTCAGCATAAGGTTAAATACCAGTAGGAGGAGACTCAGCATAAAGGGTTAATACCAGTAAGGAGAACTCAGCATAAAGGGTTAATACCAGTAAGGAGGAGACTAAACATAAAGGGTTAATACCAGTACGGAGGAGACTCGCATAAAGGTTAAATACCAGTAAGGAGGAGACTCAGCATAAGGTTAATACCAGTAAGGAGAGACTCAGCATAAAGGGTTAATACCAGTAAGGAGGAGACTCAGCATAAAGGGTTAAATACCAGTAAGAGGAGACTCTCATAAAGGTTAATACCAGTAGGAGGAGACTCAGCATAAAGGTTAATACCAGTAAGGGAGAGACTCAGCTAAGGGTTAATACCAGTAAGGACTCAGCATAAAGGGTTTACCTACAAGGAGGAGACCAGCATAAATTATACCACAAGGAGGAGACTCAGCATAAAGGGTTAAACACCAGTAAGAGGACTCAGCATAAAGGGTTAATACCAGTAAGGAGGAGACTCAGCATAAAGGTTAATACCATAAGGAGGAGACTCAGCATAAAGGGTTAATACCAGTAAGGAGGATCACTAAACATAAAGGGTTAATACCAGTAAGGAGGAGACTCAGCATAAAGGGTTAAATACCAGTAAGGAGGAACTCAGCATAAAGGTTTAATACCAGTAAGGAGGAGACTCAGCATAAAGGTTTATACCAGTAAGGAGGACTCACCAAAGGTTAATACCAGTAAGAGGAGACTCATATAAAGTTTTACCAGCAGGAGAGACTCAGCATAAAGGGTTAATACCAGTAAGAGGACTCAGCATAAAGGGTTAATACCAGTAAGAGGAGACTCAGCATAAAGGGTTAATACCATAAGGAGGAACTCAGCATAAAGGGTTAAATACCATAAGGAGAGATACTCAGCATAAAGGTTAATACCAGCAAGGAGGAGACTCAGCATAAAGGGTTAATACCAGTAAGGAGACTCAGCATAAATGGTTATACCAGTAGGAGACTCAGCATAAAGGGTTAAATACCATAAGGAGAGACTCAGCATAAAGGGTTAATACCAGTAGGAGGAGACTCAGCATAAAGGAGGAGACTCAGCATAAAGTTTATTCATAAGTGAGAGACTCAGCATAAGGGTTAATACCAGTAAAGGAGACTCAGCCTAAAGGGTTAATACCAGTATGGAGGAGACTCAGCATAAAGGTTAATACCAGTAAGGAGGAGACTCAGCATAAAGGGTTAATACACAGTAAGGAGGAACTCAGCATAAAGGTTAATACCAGTAAGAGAGACTCAGCAAAAGGAGGAACTCAGCTAAAGGGTTAATACCAGTAAGGAGGAGACTCAGCATAAAGGAGATACTCAGCATAAAGGTATACCAGTAAGGAGGAGACTCAGCATAAAGGAGGAGACTCAGCATAAAGGGTAAACCAGATAAGGAGGAGACTCACTAAAGGGTTAATACCAGTAGGAGGAGACTCAGCATAAAGGGTTAAATCCCAGTAAGGAGAGACTAAACATAAAGGGTTAATACCAGTAAGGAGAGACTCAGCATAAGGGTTAATACCAGTAGAGGAGACTCAGCATAAAGGGTTAATACCAGTAAGGAAGACTCAGCATAAAGGGTTAATACCAGTAAGGAGGAGACTCAGCATAAAGGGTAAACCAGTAAGGAGAGACTCAGCATAAAGTGTTAATACCATAAGGAGGAGACTCAGCATAAAGGTTAATACCAGTAAGGAGAGACTCAGCATAAAGGTTAATACCAGTAAGGAGGACTCAGCATAAAGGTTAATTACCAGCAAGGAGGAGACTCAGCATAAAGGGTTAATACCCGCAAGGAGGAACTCAGCATAAGGTTAACACCAGTAAGGAGAGACTCAGCATAAAGGGTTAATACCAGTAAGGAGGAGACCAGCATAAAGGGTTAATACCAGTAAGGAGGAGACTCAGCATAAAGGGTTATACCAGTAAGGAGAGACTAAACATAAAGGGTTAATACCATAAGGAGGAGACTCAGCATAAAGGGTTAAAACCAGTAAGGAGGAGACTCAGCATAAAGGGTTAATACCAGTAAGGAGGAGACTCAGCATAAAGGGTTAATACCATAGGAGGAACTCAGCATAAAGGGTTAATACCAGTAAGTGGAGACTCAGCATAAAGGGTTAAAACCGTAAGGAGAGACTCAGCTAAAGGTTAATACCAGTAGGGGGACTCAGCATAAAGGGTTAATACCAGTAAGGAGGAGACTCAGCATAAAGGGTTAATACCAGCAAGGAGGAGACTCAGCATAAAGGGTTAAACACCAGTAAGGAGGAGACTCAGCATAAAGGGTTAATACCAGTAAGGAGGAGACTCAGCATAAGGAGGAGACTCAGCATAAAGGGTTAATACCAGTAAGGAGGAGACTCAGCATAAAGGGTTAATACCAGCAAGGAGGAGACTCAGCATAAAGGTTAAACACCAGTAAGGAGGGAGACTCAGCATAAAGGGTTAATACCAGTAAGGAGGAGACTCAGCATAAAGGGTTAATACCAGTAAGGGGGATACTCAGCATAAAGGTTAATACCAGTAAGGAGGAGACTCAGCATAAAGGGTTAATACCAGTAAGAGGAGACTCAGCATAAGGTTAATACCAGTTAGGAGGAGACTCAGCATATAAAGGGTTAATACCAGTAAGGAGGAGACTCAGCATAAAGGGTTAATACCATAAGGAGGAGACTCGGCATAAAGGGTTTAATACCATAAGGAGGAGACTCAGCATAAAGGGTTAAATACCAGTAAGGAGGAGACTCGCATAAAGGGTTAATATCAGTAAGGAGGAGGACTCAGCATAAAGGGTTAAACCAGTAAGGAGGAGACTCAGCATAAAGGGTTAAGTACCAGTAAGGAGGAGACTCAGCATAAAGGGATAAATACCAGTAAGGAGGAGACTCAGCATAAAGGGTTAAATACCATAGGAGGAGACTCAGCATAAGGGTTAAATACGTAAGGAGGAGACTCAGCATAAAGGGTTAATACCAGTAAGGAGGAGACTCAGCATAAAGGGTTAATACCTAGGAGGAGACTCAGCATAAAGGTTAAATACCAGTAAAGGAGGAACTCAGCATAAAGGGTTAATACCAGTAAGGAGAACTCAGCATAAAGGGTTAATACCAGTAAGGAGGAGACTCAGCAAAAAGGTTAAATACCAGTAAGGAGGAGACTCAGCATAAAGAGGAGACTCAGCATAAAGGGTTTACCAGTAAGGAGGAGACTCGCATAAAGGGTTAATACCAGTAAGGAGGAGACTCAGCAAAAGGTTAATACCAGTAAGGAGGAGACTCAGCATAAAGGGTAATACCAGTAAGGAGGAGACTCAGCATAAAGGGTTAAATACCAGTAGGAGAGACTCAGCATAAAGGGTTAATACCTAAGGAGGAGACTCAGCATAAGGGTTAAATACCAGTAAGGAGGAGACTCAGCATAAAGTTAATACCATAAGGAGGAGACTCAGCATAAAGGGTTAATACCAGTAAGGAGGAGACTCAGCATAAAGGGTTAATACCAGTAAGGAGGAGACTCAGCATCAAGGGTTAAATACCAGTAAGGAGGAGACTCAGCATAAAGGGTTAATACCAGTAAGGAGGAGACTCAGCATAAAGGGTTAATACCAGTAAGGAGGAGACTCAGCATAAGGGTTAATACCGTAAGGAGGAGACTCAGCATAAAGGGTTAAATACCAGTAAGGAGATTCAGCATAAAGGGTTAAATACCAGTAAGGAGGAGACTCAGCATAAAGGGTTAAATACCAGTAAGGAGGAGACTCAGCATAAAGGGTTAATACCAGTAAGGAGGCAGCATAAAGGGTTAATACCAGTAAGGAGGAGACTCAGCATAAAGGGTTAATCCAGTAAGGAGGAGACTCAGCATAAGGGTTAATACCAGTAAGGAGGAGACTCAGCATAAAGGGTTAATACCAGTAAGGAGGAGACTCAGCATAAAGGGTTCAATACCAGTAAGGAGGAGACTCAGCATAAGGAGGAGACTCAGCATAAAGGGTTAATACCAGTAAGGAGGAGACTCAAAAAGGGTTAAATACCAGTAAGGAGGAGACTCAGCATAAAGGGTTAATACCAGTAAGGAGGAGACTCAGCATAAAGGGTTAATCCAGTAAGGAGGAGACTCAGCATAAAGGGTTAAATACCAGTAAGGAGGAGACTCAGCATAAAGGGTTAATACCAGTAAACAGAAGACTCAGCATAAAGGGTTAAATACCAGTAAGGAGGAGACTCAGCATAAAGGGTTAATACCAGTAAGGAGGAGACTCAGCATAAAGGGTTAATACCAGTAAGGAGGAGACTCAGCATAAGGGTTAATACCAGTAAGGAGGAGACTCAGCATAAAGGGTTAAATACAGTAAGGAGGAGACTCAGCATAAAGGGTTAATACCAGTAAGGAGGAGACTCAGCATAAAGGGTTAATACCAGTAAGGAGGAGACTCAGCATAAAGGGTTAATACCAGTAAGGAGGAGACTCAGCATAAAGGGTTAAATACCAGTAAGGAGGAGATTCAGCATAAAGGGTTAAATACCAGTAAGGAGGAGACTCAGCATAAAGGGTTAAATACCAGTAGGAGGAGACTCAGCATAAAGGGTTAATACCAGTAAGGGGAGGAACTCAGCATAAAGGGTTAAATACCAGTAAGGAGGAGACTCAGCATAAAGGGTTAATACCAGTAAGGAGGAGACTCAGCATAAAGGAGGAGACTCAGCATAAAGGGTTAATACCAGTAAGGAGGAGACTCAGCATAAAGGGTTAAATACCAATTAAGGAGGAGACTCAGCATAAAGGAGGAGACTCAGCATAAAGGAGGAGACTCAGTATAAAGGGTTAATACCAGTAAGGAGGAGACTCAGCATAAAGGGTTAATACCAGTAAGGAGGAGACTCAGCATAAAGGGTTAATACCAGTAAGGAGGAGATTCAGCATAAAGGGTTAATACATAAGGAGGAGACTCAGCCTAAAGGGTTAAATACCAGTAAGGAGGAGACTCAGCCATAAAGGGTTAATACCAGTAGGAGGAGACTCCCATAACAGGGTAATACCAAGTAAACAGAAAGACTCAGCTAAAGGGTTAATCCAGTAAGGAGGAGACTCAGCATAAAGGGTTAATACCAGTAAGGAGAGACCTCAGCATAAGGGTTAATACCAGCAGCTGTGTGAATATGTCTTTGGTCTCATGCAGCTGGGAACTCAGTGGGTGAATAAACTTGGTTGAGCTTCACTTATCATCTGAGTTTTTACTCTTTATTTAGAACTTAACACAGGTGTAAAAGAAAACAACAGACAAGACAAGTAGGCATGCAGTGGATTATGGTCATTGTAGTTAATTACACCGGTCTTTGCGCCAAACTATGTATAATATTGGCCTGTTGGAAACTACATCACACAGTTCAGCCTGGGTTTGATTTATCTCTAGAGAACACTACAACTCTACTCAATCACACAGTTCAGTCTGGATCTGAATTATCTCTAGAAGAACTACAACTCCCTACTACACCACCAGTTCAGGCCTGGATCTGATTTATCTCTAGTAAGAACTTACACACTCCCTCTACATCACACAGTTCAGGCTGGATCTGATTTATAACTGTGCAATGCTGTGAGGGAAACATCTATGTTAACCTCTTTAAGTTTATGACTTCTAATGTGTTGAAGGATCTCTTTAAGGTTGAGAAGTTTATGTGTATGTTTGTGTGGGTGCAACCACACACCCTCTGGGCAGACAGGCCAAAGGCGCTTGCTTGGCCCAATTCAGGGAACCGTTGATCTACTTCAGAGGAACTATGTCTAGAGTGATTTCCTGTTGTTTTTGACACCTCACTAGAAAACTAGAATAAACTAGCTGTTGCTACAGAACGAGACGACCAATTCCCAGTTAGTCTGTGTCTCGTTCTCCACACACGTACACATACCAAGATCACGTGTTTTCTATATGTACAAGATAGTTTGACTATATAAGGCTTCTGAACTCCTTGTGTCATCGAGCTCTCGGCCTTCCACCTCAGAGTGTAGGGCTGACCAGCTACATTATTGCAATTCTTATCAAATAAAGGTTGATTGTTTGAAGAAATGACAAAGTCTCTCCTGATTGGTTAGAATTTCCACCACAATGTGCAGTAACAATGTTAGACCAGACTCATAGTACAGAATGAATGACTGACTGCCCAGTTCAACATCAGTTCACCGTCTCACCTCATACTGTATTGGAGCAACAGCAGCTGACTGCCCAGTTCAACATCAGTTCACCGTCTCACCTCATACTGTATTGGAGCAGCAGCAGCTGACTGCCCAGTTCAACATCAGTTCACCGTCTCACCTGATACTGTATTGGAGCAGCAGCAGCTGACTGCCCAGTTCAACATCAGTTCACCGCCTCACCTCATACTGTATTGGAGCAGCAGCAGCTGACTGCCCAGTTCAACATCAGTTCACCGTCTCACCTCATACTGTATTGGAGCAGCAGCAGCTGACTGCCCAGTTTCAACCATCAGTTCACCGTCTCACCTCATACTGTATTGGAGCAGCAGCAGCTGACTGCCCGGTTCAACATCAGTTCACCGTCTCACCTCATACTGTATTGGAGCAGCAGCAGCTGACTGCCCGGTTCAACATCAGTTCACCGTCTCACCTCATACTGTATTGGAGCAGCAGCAGCTGACTGCCCAGTTCAACATCAGTTCACCATCTCACCTCACACTGTATTGGAGCAGCAGCAGCTGACTGCCCAGTTCAACATCAGTTCACCATCTCACCTCATACTGTATTGGAGCAGCAGCAGCTGACTTGATCGTTGATGTTAATCATCATGTTTGAATCTGAGAGTAAATAGAGCCGACTACACTCTAAAAATGAAGGGTTCAACTGGAGTTGTTCTCAGATCCCCTAAGAACCGTAGGGTTCTTGGTCAATGAAAAACAGCCCCAAAAGGTTCTTCAAAGAACTTGTTAGAAGGTGGGTTCATCGAGGAACCTCCGTTGTTGCTGGACTTCTTCCGGGAACTTCGCAATTACAACTGAAAACGATGGTGACAAGTTTGGATGCGACAACAGTTTTAAAAAGTTAAGTTGATGTTTGGCTCTGAATATGTCTCGAAATCATTTATAATAATAATATAACATACTAATAATGAATAACGAAGACAATGATGGTTTTCTGTGAATATCTTCCATAACGTTACTATAGTTAATGAACGTAAATATTAGAAAGCCGGGTTTGACCGTCGGCGTTGTATGAGCTACAGTACAGTACCGTTAGCTAGCTAGCTAACGTTATGTCCTAACTAGGCACAACTAGGTTTGGATTATTTCCTCAACTATATTCTTTCCCATATATTGTATATCGTTTCCATAAAGCCAACATGGCTTTACACTCATTAACGTAAGTTTCCAATCTAGAGCAGTTCTCACTTTTGTGATAATGAACTAGCTAACGTCAGCTTCGTTACCTAACTAACTAACTAACTAAGGACGGTGATCTGTCCTGCTTCTCACTCATCTCATCTACCCCCCCCCCCCCCCCCCCCTCATTCAGGCCTCAAATGTTTTATTTCAATTGTAGTACCTGGACGTTTTATAGTTACATCGTTAGGGTAACTTAACCTAAAGTGGACACACTCCCATCAGTTTCTGAGACAACTGCCCAGATTTTGTAGACTGTTTAATAATGCTTAAACCTCATCTTTATCAAATTATCCATTAAAGATACCAACTCAAAACCTACGTTCGTCTACATATGGATTGTTTAAATTGTATCTAATTATATTCCCAGTATTAGTTTATCAAATCTCTAGTAATCATTATACACACATACAATTCATCATATTTTCATATATTCACAGAATCCAATTAAAACGTAAGAAATTCTCAGGTAGTCACGACAACCATTCCATTTGCTTTTTCAAGGACTCTCCACAGCTACGAAGCGGAACTATAGATCTCTAGGGGGAACTATAGATCTTTGTGAGGAACAACAGATCTCTGTGAGGAACCACAGATCTCTGTGAAGAACTATAGATCTCTGTTACTATCCAAACTTCAGATTAAGACACAGTCACACAACTCTCATATCACAGTCAGACAACTCTCATATCACAGTCACACAATGCTATTCCCAAACATACCTAATCAATTAGTTGTTTTTCAACAATATTTTAACCTGCAGGAATATTTTCACATTTCTATCTCATCTATACTCGGCTCGCTGCCTCTCAGATCAAAGGAGGGTCCATCTGCTCCGTTCCTAAAGTGTGGTCTCCCTGAGATACCAAGTTAGAGGAATCCCTCGTGCACCATTTACCCAGGTCAGCAGGAGCGGTCACCAAGTGAAGATTCACATCCCCATCGTCAAATGTGCTGGTTAATTTCTTTAATATAAATTGAGGAGACAAACTTATCACACAAGTCAGTTATTCTTAAACTAAATCTTTATTCACTTATAAGGGAGCAGGTCAATACAACATACACATATAAAGTGAATCAACTGAGTGGACAAAAGTACAAAGGTCTTTTATAGCCCTTTCAACCTACATGACGAACAACAGATGTATAGAACAGGTCACAAGGTTAAGAGTTGTATGAAAGACACTTATAATTCTCAGCAGAGTGTATCTGCTGTAAAAACAGTACTCTGTGTAGAGACCAGGGTCTGGCCCTGGGGTCATCTCTCCCTGGTACCATATAGAACAGAAACATTAACTCATGCTCTGGAATGCAGTCTCTTAGGTTTTATCACCCAAAAGACATTGTAAATCTCCTGTCAGTGTTTTCTCCCAGAGGCCCATCCTCAGTAGAACACAGACACAATAGTTCTAAGAACCCTCTATTCTGTTGCATAAAACAACCATTTGATGCAATAAAAGTATTATAACAATGTTGCAGTTTTGCTCTCACAGTGTCCACTGAAAGTTGACTAGTAACAACAACTGGGACCTAAAAGACACCCACCATGAGACCCACTAAATCTGCCCAAGAAGAGGAAAACAAAAGAAAAACCCACACCAAACTTAAAGACAGGAAGCAAACCAAAAAGGTGGAGCAACTAAAGGTGTTGACTCTCCACATGTATCAAGACAACTGGAGCACTGGGCCAGACACTCTTAAATAGAACCTGGACCAGCTCAGGTGAAACACCTTCCCACTAACGAGATGGACAAGCCAGCACAGGTGTAACACATACTGACTAACGAGGTGACACCAATCAGTGCGTCCTACGTGCTAACGAGCTAGACGTGCTAACGAGCTAGACGGGCTAACGAGCTAGACGGGCTAACGAGCTGAACGTGCTAACGAGCTAGACGTGCTAAAGTCCAACCTCAAAACATAAATGGAAAAACCAAAGCCTGTAACACCTTCCCCCTTTATGACAACAAATATATCCTATATTTTTGTTGGACAAGTTTGCTCACCACCAACAGAAAACAACTTCCATTTCACATTATAATCAACTACAATGCTTCACCCTCACCAATATAAACATGGTGTCTACTGGCTGTCAACAATTAAAAACAAGAAAAAAAAACTAGTAAAATTCACTAGCTTCTAGAACTCTCGTCTTCCTAAAACTCACTAGCTTCTAGAACTCTCGTCTTCCTAAATCCCACTAGCTTCTAGAACTCTCTTCTTCCTAAATCCCACTAGCTTCTAGAACTCTCGTCTTCCTAAAAATCACTAGCTTCTAGAACTCTCGTCCCCTTGGAGCGAGCCCAAACAAAACTCATCTCCAATACGGAAAAACGTGCAGTCAAAATAAATTGTGATCCATGGCAACTCACTGGCTAAACGCAAAACACAAAACGTTTTGACTGCCCACCCTTGAGACGAACAGCAATCAAGTTGTCCTTACCACGGACATGTCTGATTTCAAGAGGAAACTCCTGCAATATCCGTAGTAACTTTCCACCTCACTGCAGAGCTTCTCTCTCATTTCAGGGTTCACTAGATAGGCATGTTGTTGGATCAGGGCCCAGTCCCCAATGTCATGCTCTAGTACATTTGGGTTGGCACATCTGAGAATGATTCCTGATATTCTAAAAGCAGGGCAACAATGTCAATATAATTGTACCCAAAAATTGTCAGTTGGTTGCATAAATAATTATGATTACTAAATCTTACATGAATATTAAACATGAAATATAAAAACCAAATGTACACCCCTTTGTTAATATGTATTGGCAATAATTAACTTAATGGTGAGGCATAAAATGTATCTTTTGGAATAATAAAACATGTATCTTTTGTCAGGCTGAATGTTTGAAATATGAGGTGATTTGAGTCATGCTTCTTCAGTAGTGGAATAAAGACAATTAGTACTTGAATGTTGTAAATAAATACTGGAGTGATGTAGGATTGTTCATAAAATTGATTATAGACCAATTTATTTTACTGCGACTATGTGTTGAGGTAAGTACGTTGAAATTAAATTGTTTTCTTTTCAACTTTCAACTAAAACCAAAATTATATTGAATGTCGGGCAAAGTCTTATTTTCAATGACATTTTGCTAGGTGAGATATCCCCAATGTCACAGTTTAAACGGGTCCAAATCAGTAGTCCACATGCAGAAACAGTTTGTGATAAATTGAAAACCTAAAATGTACTATCTACACAAACATCTGCCACAATAATCATATTACTTGTATTTACTTATACAAGCACGTTATAAACTGCACAAGCACCAAAAACGCTGTTGTTTTGACAAGTAGCAATAAATCACTGATATCGATTAGGGGGGAAATCAGGTTGTACGTGATGTTGAAACTAACACAACACATGGAAATGGGAGATATCTTTTATCCCACTGATTAAAGGACAACCTGCAGAAGACAGTCAGCTACATTTTGGAGTGATGCATTTAAATGTAGGGGTCGCTAAACATCGATATCATGTTGTAATCAATTGTACCGAGAGGAGGGAGATGAGGTTCCACATCCTGTTAAAACTAACAGCTCAAAAATCACACGGAATCTGGGAATAATGTGTACATCCCTGGTTAGAGGACAATTTGTAGAAAACAGCTAGGTACATTTGATTCCAGTGCGTAACCAACGTGGTAAGTGTAACACAACTCTTTTTTTGTTAGTCATTTTTTGTTAAATCACATAAATAGTAACTCTTCCATTTCAGAGCCTGGATTTCCCCCCTGAGGCTAATATCCATATCATGTTGAAATCAATAGAACAGGGGACAAACGTTTAGGGTTCTACATTGTGACATCATTAAAATACTCCTACTACAATGTTAAAACATTCTACATTGTGACATTATTTCATTGATATCATGAAACAACTCCTTAATGTATTTTCTGATGTTTAATCAGAGATCTTTTATCAGAGTATGTCTTGTCACATTGATCACAGCTATAAGATTTCTCTCCTGTGTGTGTTCTCTGGTGTTGAGTCAGATCTCCAGATTGACCAAAACTCTTCCCACATTGACCACAGCTATAAGGTTTCTCTCCTGTGTGTCTCCGCTTGTGTAGAGTCAGATAACTAGATCTAGTAAATCTCTTCCCACATTGATCACAGAGAAAAGATTTCTCTCCTGTGTGTAGTTTACAGTGGGATTTCAGGGCTCTTGACTGAATGAAACTCTTCCCACATTGATCACAGCTATAAGATTTCTCTCCTGTGTGTGTTTTCTGGTGCATCTTCAAAATCTGTGAAGTTGAGAATCTTTTTCCACAATGTGAACAGTGGAATGGTTTCTCTCCTGTGTGAACTCGCTGGTGTCTAGTCAGATGGCTAGATGTCATAAATCTCTTCCCACATTGATCACAGATAAAAGGTTTCTCTCCTGTGTGTAGTTTACAGTGGGATCTCAGGGAGCTTGACATAGTAAAACTCTTCCCACATTGATTACAGCTATAAGGTTTCTCTCCTGTGTGTGTTCGTCGGTGTATAGTCAGATAGCTAGATTGACTAAAACTCTTCCCACATTGATTACAGCTATAAGGTTTCTCTCCTGTGTGTACTCGCTGGTGTATTTTAAGGTTTGATGAATATTTGCAAAGTTTCCCACAGTCAGAGCAGCAATGAGATTTCTTCCCTGTGGGTCTCTGCTGGTGTTTCTTGAGGTGTTCTGATCTGGAGAGACTCTTCTCTGCCTCTTCAGCATCATGAGGTTGTTGAGGCTCCCCAGAGGGTCCACGATAGTCACGTCTCTCTCCTGTATGAACGACAAAGTCAGAAAGATGGTTAAAGGCCCACAACAGCAGAAATCCACTGTTTATTTGAGGTAAAAGGTGATGCCCAGATCATACCCATGAAGTTGTACAACAATTGACATCTGTTAAATTATTTCACAAATAAGTTATTCATGTTGTTGAAACTCTAAGCAGTGTGCCAGACGACTTTTGGTCTCCAATATAGGCCCCTTTCTGTGTTTTCTAAAATTGCAGCACGAAGGCAATGCACACGCAATTTGATTGCAGAAACCTGCTAATGAGGAAACCACTAGTTATGGATGTAGTATATCTGGTAATGAGGAAACCACTAGTTATGGATGTAGTATATCTGGTAATGAGGAAACCACTAGTTATGGATGAGTATATCTGCTAATGAGGAAACCACTAGTTATGGATGTAGTATATCTGGTAATGAAGAAACCACTAGTTATGGATGTAGTATATCTGGTAATGAGGAAATCGCTAGTTATGGATGTAGTATATCTGGTAATGAGGAAACTACTAGTTATGGATGTAGTATATCTGGTAATGAGGAAACCACTAGTTATGGATGTTGTATATCTGCTAATGAGGAAACTACTAGTTATGGATGTAGTATATCTGCTAATGAGGAAACCACTAGTTATGGATGTAGTATATCTGCTAATGAGGAAACCACTAGTTATGGATGTAGTTGTCACGTCCTGACCCTTGTAAGATGTCATTTTCTATAGTAGTGTGGGCAGAGCGTGACAGGGGGTGTTTTTGGGTGGTTTTCTATGTCTATGTTTAAGTTCTAGTTTTTCTATTTCTATGTTGTTGTTTTTGGGGTTGATCTCCAATTGGAGGCAGCTGGTCCTCGTTACCTCTAATTGGAAATCATATTTAAGTTGGGGCTTTTTCTAGTGTGTTTGTGGGTAGTTGTTTTCCGTTTTGTATGGGTTACCTGACGGAACTGTTGGTGGTGGTTTTGTTAAGTGTTTCCTTAATAAAGTAAATATGAGTAAGCACTCTACACGCTGAGCCTTGGTCCCCTTTAGACGACCCCTGTTACAGTAGTATATCTGCTTGGAGCAAAAATGGTGAGCCAAGATTTTAGTTTTTCACAATGTATTCTGAATATTACAGCACAAGATCAGGAGTGCTACTCAAGGAAACTCACATTAAGCTCTGTGTCTATTCACTAATTCACCACCGTGGGGGAAAACTCTGGGGAGTTCTCATAGGCTGACAGCAACAATAAACTCCATTTACAGGTTGCATATGAGTGCATTTCACATTACTTTGGATTATAATTGTAGGGCTCGTTTGAATATCCTGCTTAATATGTTTGTGTTATTGTCGCAAATCAACTGCTTTACACTTAAAAAACACTTCAACCAGTAAAATGCTATTTGGCTAGCTTTAACATCAGCCTGACAACTTAAGTGTTTAACAAATTGGCCCATAACTTCACCTAACAACAACATAGACCTACTGTAGGACCCATAACTTCACCTAACAACAACATAGACCTACTGTAGGACCCATAACTTCACCTAACAACAACATAGACCTACTGTAGGACCCATAACTTCACCTAACAATAACATAGACCTACTGTAGGACCCATAACTTCACCTAACAACAACATAGACCTACTGTAGGACCCATAACTTCACCTAACAATAACATAGACCTACTGTAGGACCCATAACTTCACCTAACAATAACATAGACCTACTGTAGAACCCATAACTTCACCTAACAATAACATAGACCTACTGTAGGACCCATAACTTCACCTAACAATAACATAGACCTACTGTAGGACCCATAACTTCACCTAACAACAACATAGACCTAGGACTATAAATAATTTAATATTTTAGGTGAAACAAGGAGACTAAATTGT
Source organism: Salmo trutta (assembly GCF_901001165.1). Taxonomy (NCBI): domain Eukaryota; kingdom Metazoa; phylum Chordata; class Actinopteri; order Salmoniformes; family Salmonidae; genus Salmo; species Salmo trutta. The sequence continues at coordinate 6,630,120 of NC_042971.1, read as the reverse complement.
CTTTGTCATGACAATTCATAACCTGATCACCAGATAATTTTGTGAATAATCCCACTAGGCTACTCTGTAATGTGTTGTCATTCTAAATGTCCTGAATAAAGGAAAATATCTCTGTGTGTTGTGCAATAGCCTATCCATCAAGGAACAGTTCTCTACACATTATGAGCTAAGTATCTCCGTTTCCAAACGGACTAACGAGACCCTACAGTTAATCAAGCAGACACATTATAAACATCCATTTGTTAGGGATGTTGGATCCCACATGGAGCACGGCATAACTGTCTTTACCAGAGTAATGAATGAAGAAGCACTTTGGTTGTTGTTGCATGTCGTGATGTTTGTCATGTGACTGTCATTCAGAAAATGATTTCCTGGATCAGCTGATGATAGTTGAACATGTGACTGTAACTAAACAGCTACAGTATTAAGTATTATGTGTAATTATTGAAGAACCGCGTTAATGACAGTATCCATTTGGGTGTCAATAAAGTTAAGGTGACTCTCGGTTTGAACCACTGGATTTAGCAAACTCTGAAATGATTTAGGATTTCTGTGCCCATGAAAACTGTTTTCCCAGCGTAACATAATGCGACACTAAATGTTACGTAGGTAGAGAGCATTTCAGAGATCTGAATACAAAAACCTGTCCTAACAGGACAATAACCAAAACCACAAGGCCAAATCTACACTGGAGGAGCTTACCAAGATGACATTGAATGTTCCTGAGTGGCCTAGTTACAGTTGGGACTTAAATCATCTTGAAAGTCAATGCAAGACTAGAAAATGGCTTTCTAGCAATGATCAACAACCAACTTGACAGAACAGGAATGATTTTAAAAAGAATAATGAATATTCACATGAAGATCAGCATCCTATTGGATGACATCACAACTTCCCATCAAGCCAACTCCTTGGAGACCTTACTATGACATCACTCACTCCTTCCAGTTTGCAGTTGTTACAAAAAAACACTATTTTGCTCAAAACATTTATTTGTTTCCCTTTAGTGTGTTTATACTTTACTGTATTTATATATCACTTTTCAACATCATGAACAATTCCGACAGTACAAAAACATATTCAAGTGTAGAATGTCCTTTTAAAAATCACACATTAGTTCAACAACTGCAGAGTTTGTGTCCCTGTTTTATTAGATAGTACTCACTGTATTTACTGGTGTTAATCAGATCAATGTCCCTGTTTTATAAGATAGTACTCACTGTATTTACTGGTGTTAATCAGATCAATGTCCCTGTTTTATAAGATAGTACTCACTGTATTTACTGGTGTTAATCAGATCAATGTCCCTGTTTTATTAGATAGTACTCACTGTATTTACTGGTGTTAATCAGATCAATGTCCCTGTTTTATTAGATAGTACTCACTGTATTTACTGGTGTTAATCAGATCAATGTCCCTGTTTTATTAGATAGTACTCACTGTATTTACTGGTGTTAATCAGATCAATGTCCCTGTTTTATAAGATAGTACTCACTGTATTTACTGGTGTTAATCAGATCAATGTCCCTGTTTTATTAGATAGTACTCACTGTATTTACTGGTGTTAATCAGATCAATGTCCCTGTTTTATAAGATAGTACTCACTGTATTTTCTGGTGTTAATCAGATCAATGTCCCTGTTTTATTAGATAGTACTCACTGTATTTACTGGTGTTAATCAGATCAATGTCCCTGTTTTATTAGATAGTACTCACTGTATTTACTGGTGTTAATCAGATCAATGTCCCTGTTTTATTAGATAGTACTCACTGTATTTACTGGTGTTAATCAGATCAATGTCCCTGTTTTATAAGATAGTACTCACTGTATTTACTGGTGTTAATCAGATCAATGTCCCTGTTTTATTAGATAGTACTCACTGTATTTACTGGTGTTAATCAGATCAATGTCCCTGTTTTATTAGATAGTACTCACTGTATTTACTGGTGTTAATCAGATCAATGTCCCTGTTTTATAAGATAGTACTCACTGTATTTACTGGTGTTAATCAGATCAATGTCCCTTTTTTATAAGATAGTACTCACTGTATTTACTGGTGTTAATCAGATCAATGTCCCTGTTTTATAAGATAGTACTCACTGTATTTACTGGTGTTAATCAGATCAATGTCCCTGTTTTATAAGATAGTACTCACTGTATTTACTGGTGTTAATCAGATCAATGTCCCTGTTTTATAAGATAGTACTCACTGTATTTACTGGTGTTAATCAGATCAATGTCCCTGTTTTATTAGATAGTACTCACTGTATTTACTGGTGTTAATCAGATCAATGTCCCTGTTTTATTAGATAGTACTCACTGTATTTACTGGTGTTAATCAGATCAATGTCCATGTTTTATTAGATAGTACTCACTGTATTTACTGGTGTTAATCAGATCAATGTCCCTGTTTTATAAGATAGTACTCACTGTATTTACTGGTGTTAATCAGATCAATGTCCCTGTTTTATTAGATAGTACTCACTGTATTTACTGGTGTTAATCAGATCAATGTCCCTGTTTTATTAGATAGTACTCACTGTATTTACTGGTGTTAATCAGATCAATGTCCCTGTTTTATAAGATAGTACTCACTGTATTTACTGGTGTTAATCAGATCTCCAGTCTTCTCTTCTTCGTCCTCTAATGTGACAGTAATCTCCTCCTCTTTATCCTCCACTCCAAAAACTGCATCCTCCTCCTCTTTCACTCTGAACGCGTCTTCCTCTTGTTTAACTGAAACGTCTTTCTCTTCTTCTTTCACTGTAACAGCCTCACCCTGTACTTCTTGTTTTACTGTAACATCCTCCTCTTCCTTCTCCTCTTTCACGACAATGTTCAGCCCCAGATCCTCTTTCTCCGTCCAACAGACCTCTTCTTTAGCAGGAGGAGAGTAGCTTAGTGAGCGCATGGTCGGGGATGTTAGCTAGCTAGGCTAGTGCTAACTTAACCAGCCAGATAGTTGACTTACAACGTAAATATTAAATTAAATGGGGTAACTAGTTGTTTACACATAAGTATGTTTAAATCACAGTTACAATTAAACCAGGAAAGTGTCTAAAGAACTTGAATGTTCCGACTTTGTTGGCTAGCGAGCTACCGAGGTGGCTGCAGTTGTTGAAGAAGCGTTCCGTCCACTAGATTATACGTCACACTAGAAACATCGCCTGAAAGACACATATCGCCATCTGCTGTCTGGAGGGAGGAAACGCAGTTGAGGAGGGAACACTTTTTTTCTTCTTCATTGAATTATAATATTATAAAGCAGTTTAGGGAAACGTTGTTTTCCTCTCTATTAAATATTAATATTATATCAACACGTGCAAAGAGCAACAAGTGTTGTTTGATTAGTTCAGATTTTTTATGAGAATTTAAAACAAACTTAACCTCTACTCCACATCTGTATTTCTGATTCAGTCAAATAACTAGATATCAAAATAAGCACCTAGTTATTAATAGCCTTGATAAAGATGAGCAAAAATTACTGTATAAAATAAATAAACTTTACCCACTACCAGGATATTTTTAGCCCAAAACCTGGTTACCTCTGCTAGGAGGCTGAAACTTGGCCATAAGTGGATCTTCCAGCAAGACACATCAACATCCACAAAGAAATGGTTAATTGGGCATAAAATCAAAAATGTTCTATGGCCATCTCAGTCTTTGGACTTGAACTCCATTGTGTTCCATGTGGCTCAGTTGGTAGAGCATGGTGTTTGCAACGCCAGGGTTGTGGGTTCGATTCCCACGGGGGGGGCCAGTACAAAAAAAATGCATTGAAATGTATGTATTCACTACTTTAAGTCGCTCTGGATAATACTAATAATACGACTTACAGTAGTGAATACATACATTTCAATTCATGCATTTTTTTTTGTACTGGCCCCCCCACAACCTGGAGGTGTAACAATACATCATATAGATGTATATAATGAACAGACTAGGTCTATACTGCTCCTACATGGTGTAACAATACATCATGTATGAACAGACTAGGTCTATACTGCTCCTACATGGTGTAACAATACAGTGCATTCGGAAAGTACTCAGACCCCGTCACTTTTTCCACATTTTGTTACGTTACAGCCTTATTCTAAAATATTTTTTTTAAATACTGAATTGACACACAATACCCCATAATGACCTCACAATACCCCATAATGACAAAGCAATACCCCATAATGACAAAGGAAATACATTATATATATTTCTTTGCTCATTTATTAAAATAATAAACTGAAAAATCTGCATAAGTATTCAGACCGTTTACTACGTACTTTGTTGAAACACCTTGGGCAGCGATGACAGCCTCCAGTCTTCATGGGGATGACGTTACAAGTTTCTACCATTCTTCTCTCAAACTCTGTCAGATTGGATGGGGAGCTTTGCTACACAGCTATTTTCAGGTCTCACCAGAGATGTTAGATTGGGTTCAAGTCCGGGCTGGTTCACTCAAGGTTATTCAGCGACTTGTCCCAAAGCCACTCCTACACTGTCTTGGCTGTGTGCTTAGGGTCATTGTCCTGTTGAAAGGTGAACCTTCGCCCCAGTCTGAGGCCCTGAGTGCTCTGGAGCAGGTTTTCATCAAAGAGCTCTCTGTACTTTGCTCCGTCCATCTTTCCCTCGATCCTGACTAGTATCCCAGTTCCTGCCGCTGAAAAACATCCTCACAGCCTGATGCTGTGCCAGGTTTACGCAAGATGTGATGCTTGGCATTCAGGCCAAAGACTTCAATCTTGGTTTCATCAGACCAAAGAATCTTGTTTATCATGGTCTGAGAATCCTTTAGGTGCCTTTTTGGCAAACTCCAAGCAGGCTGTCATGTGCCTTTTACTGAGGAGTGCCTTCCGTCTGGCCACTCTACCATAAAGGCCTGATTGGTGGAGTGCTACAGAGATGGTTGTCCTTCTGGAAGGTTCTCCCATCCCCACAGAGGAACTCTGTAGCTCTGTCAGAGTGACCATTGGGTTCTTGGTCACCTCCCTGACCAATGCCCTTCTCTCCCAATTGCTCGGTTTGGCTGGGTGGCCAGCTCTGGGAAGAGTCTTGGTGGTTCCAAACTTCTTCCATCAAAGAATCATGGTGACCACTGTGTTCTTGGGGACCTCCAATGCTACAGACATTTTTTGGGACCATTCCCCAGATCTGTGCCTTGACACAATCCTGTCTCGGAGCTCTATGGACAATTTCTTCGACCTCATTGCTTGGTGTTTGCTCTGACGTGCATTGTCAACTGTGGGACCTTATATAGACAGGTATAATCATAAACAATATTATTTCATGTGGCATAAACAAAAACACAAATTCTCAGTCAAAAATATAAGTCAGAACACAGCGCCTTTATTCTCTCATGTGATTTCAGGTTCTGTGACTGGGAAAATGTCCTTCCACACAGAGAGAGATGTGGTAGGGCTTTTTTGGTGTGTGTCTTCTTATGCTCCTTCAGGCTGCTTAACCAGGTAAAACGCTTTCCACACTGGGAGCATTGGAAAGGCTTTATCCTGTGTGTATTCTCTCATGCTCTTTTAACGGACCTTTCTTAGCAAAACTCTTTCCACACTGGGAACAATGGAAAGGCTTTTCTCCTGTGTGCATCCTCTCGTGAGCTTTTAGGTGCCCTGTCTGAGTAAAACTCATTCCACAGTGGGAACAGTGATAAGGCTTTTCTCCAGTGTGTATTCTCTCATGCCTTTTCAGGTTAGCTAAAACGCTAAAAGTCTTTTCACAATGGGAACATTGGAAAGACTTTTCTCCTGTGTGTCCTCTCATGAGCTTTTAGGTACCCTAAATGAATAAAACTCTTTTCACAGTGGGAACATTGGAAAGGCTTTTCTCCTGTGTGTATTCTCTCATGAGCTTTTAGGTCCCCTAACTGAATAAACCTCTTTTCACAGTGGGAACAGTGGTAAGGCCTTTCTCCTGTGTGTATTCTCTCATGCCTTTTCAGGTTAGCTAACATGGTAAAACTCTTTCCACACTGGGAACATTGGAAAGGCTTTTTTCCTGTGTGTGTCTTCTCATGCAGTTTTAGGTTCCTTAACCAGCAAAAACTCTTTTCACAGTGGGAGCAGTGGTGTTGTCTCGCTGGTTTGGGCGTCTCTGGGTCTGGTTCCCCTGAAGGACTCTTCCCGCTGTCAGAGTGAGAGTCTGGTTTCTCTCCTGCCAAAGACAAACAGAGAATCCCGTTAAACAGAGACCTGAATGAAATCTCCACAAGATAAAACTGTCTTCCTATGAGGTTTAATCCAGACTAGATCCCTCAATAAAAGAGCAGAACTGGTCATCACAGAGTGGCTGTAGTGCTTTGTAGGCTGGGTAAATCCATTTGAATTCAATACATTTTTGGCAGCATCCCTTTTGAGTTAAAAAAAGCTTTCCTTACATGTTGGACTATGGAAGAAGTGGTAAGAAAGTGACTTCATGTAACTGAATGTAAAAACATTCATGAGATATACAGTTGTAAGTGTATATACAGTACCAGTCAAAAGTTTGGACACACCTACTCATTCAAGGGTTATAATTATTTGTTTTACCATTTTCTACATTGTAGAATAATAGTGAAGACATCAAACTATGAAATAACACATATGGAATCATGTAGTAACCAAAAAAGTGATAAACAGTTCAAAATATATATTTGATTTTTCAAAGTAGCCACCCTTTGCCTTGATGACACCTTTGCACACTCTTGGCATTCTCTCAACCAGCTTCACCTGGAATGCTTCTTCAATAGTCTTGAAGGAGTTCCCACATATGCTGAGCACTTGTTGGCTGCTTTTCCTTCACGCTGCGGTCCAACTCATCCCAAACCATCTCAATTGGGTTGAGGTCGGGTGATTGTGGAGGCCAGGTCATCTGATGCAGCACTCCATCACTCTCCTTCTTGCTCAAATAGCCCTTACACAACCTGGAGGTGTGTTGGGTCATTGACCTGTTGAAAAACAAATGATCGTCCCACTAAGCGCAAACCAGATGGGATGGCGTATCGCTTCAGAATGCTGTGGCAGCCAGACAGGTGTGCGTCTTTCCAAATCACGTCCAATCAAGCTGTAGAAACATCTCAACGATGATCAATGGAAACAGTATGCACACCTGAGCTCAATTTCGAGTCTCATAGCAAAGGGTCTGAATACTTATTTAAATAAGGTATTTATGTTTCTTATTTTTAAAAAATGTGACATTTTTTCTCCAAACCTATTTTCTCTTTGTCATTATGGGGTATTGTGATGCCATTATGGGGTATTGTGATGCCATTTTGGGGTATTGTGTGTAGACTGATGAGGATTCTTATTTATTTAATCCATTGTAGAATAAGGCTGTAACGTAACACAATGTGGAAAGACTTAAGTGGCAAAAAAAGGGGTTAAAGACATGTATCTCTCAGATATAGGACAGACACTTCAGAACAAACTTCCTTTGGATGTTTTGGGGGACTGTTGTTCCATGTTGTGAATGTTATGCAATGCGTTAGTATGGGTTATAGCAGTATGGCCAAATATTGTTTTACATAAAATAACTTTTGAATATTTCTTTATTGATACTTCTATGGGTCTTAAAGTTCAAAATCAAATAGCAAAATTATCCTTGGTATAACCTTCTTAAAACAGTTTTTAAATTGTCAATACTGCCCCCTAGCCCCAACAGGTTAACCTGTTGAGGACAGACGTTCCATTTCGTGACAAGAAAATTCCAAATATTCCATTACCATACTTAGAAGCATGTCAAACGCTGTTTAAAATCAATTTTTATGCTATTTTTCTCGTAAAATAGTGATAATATTCCAACTGGGCAACGTTGTATTCATTCAAAGGCTGAAAGAAAAAAATGGAGTAGTCTCATGGACGTGCATCTCCAGTGTCACTGTCCCCAGGCTGACCACTTACAAATTCTCCTGCTGTTCTTCGCCCAGAGACAGCAGACACCCCATTCCACTTTCTGGCGCCTTCTGAGAGCCAATGGGAGCCTTAGAAAGTGTCACGCTACAGCACAGATGCTGTATTTTCGATAGAGATGCCACAGAAGGAGAACAAATTGTCAGACAGGGCACTTCCTGTAAAGGAATCTCTCAGGTTTTTGCCTGCCATTTGAGTTCTGTTATACTCACAGACACCATTCAAACAGTTTTAGAAACTGTGGAGTGTTTTCTATCCAACGCTACTAATTATATGCATATTCTAGTTTCTGGGCAGGAGTAATAACCAGATTAAATCGGGTACATTTTTTTATCCGGCCGTGAAAATACTGCCCCCTATCACAAACAGATTAAAACATTCTACATTGTGACATCATTAAAATACTCCTACTACAATGTTAAAACATTCTACATTGTGACATTAATTCATTGATATCATGAAACAACTCCTTCATGTGTTTTCTGATCTTTAATCAGAGGTCTTTTATCAGAGTATCTCTTCCCACATTGATCACAGCTATAAGGTTTCTCTCCTGTGTGTGTTCTCTGGTGTGATACCAGGTTGCTTGACTGAGTAAAACTCTTCCCACATTGATCACAGCTATAAGATTTCTCTCCTGTGTGTTTTCTCTGGTGTGATAACAGGCTGCCTAAATGAGTAAAACTCTTCCCACATTGAGTACAGCTAAGATATTTCTTTCCTGTATGTGTTCTCTGGTGTACAATCCATTGGCTAGATGTAGTGAAACTCTTCCCACATTGAGTACAGCTATACGGTTTCTCTCCTGTATGTGTTCTCTGATGAATAGTCAGACAGCTAGATATAGTAAAACTCTTCCCACATTGATCACAGCTATAAGGTTTCTCTCCAGTGTGAATTCTCATGTGTACTTTTAGTGATTTTAGTCTTAAGTAACTCTTCCCACAATCAAAACAGTGGTGAGATTTCTCTCCAGTGTGAATTCGCAGGTGTACTTTTAGTGAATTTGATCTTGAGAAACGTTTCCCGCAGTCAGAGCAGCAGTATGGTTTCTCTCCTGTGTGTACTTGCTGGTGTATTTTAAGTTCTGATGAAGATTTGCAACCTTTCCCACAGTCAGAGCAGCAATGAGATTGATCATCTGTGGGTCTCTGCTGGTGTTTCTGGAGGTGTTCTGATGTGGAGAGAATCTGCTCTGCCTTGTCAGCATCATGATGATGTTGAGGCTCCCCAGAGGATCCACGATAGTCCCGTATCTCTCCTGTGTGAACAACAAAGTCAGACAGATGGTTAAAGGCCACAACAGCAGAAATCCACTGTAAAAGGTGATGCTGTCTTAAGACAGTCAAGTCAGAAACTAGTGATATTTTGTCTTGTTTTCACATTAGCAGAAACATCGATGATTGTAGGCTAGAAATAAGTTATTAAAGTTGTTGAAATCCTAAGCAGTGTGCCAGACAACTTTTTGGTCTCCAATATAGGCCTCTTCTGTGTTTGAAAAATTGGCGCACGAGGGCGATGCACACACAATCTGGTTGTAGAAACTCCTCCCTGCTAATGAGGAAACCACTAGTTATGGATGTAGTATATCTGGTAATGAGGAAACCACTAGTTGTGGATGTAGTATATCTGGTAATGAGGAAACCACTAGTTATGGATGTAGTATATCTGGTAATGAGGAAACCACTAGTTATGGATGTAGTATATCTGGTAATGCGCACACAATTTGGTTGCAGAAACTCCATGCTAATGCAGAAACTGCTAGTTATACCAATACCATAGACCTACTGTAGGACCCATAACTTCACCTAACAACAACATAGACCTACTGTAGGACCCATAACTTCACCTAACAATAACAAAGACCTACTGTAGGACCCATAACTTCACCTAACAAAAACATAGACCTAGGACTATAAATCATTTAATATTTCAGGTGAAACATGGAAAGTAAAATGTCTTTGTCATGACATTTCATAACTGATCACCAGATAATTTTGTGAATAATCCCACTAGGCTACTCTGTGATGTGTTGTCATTCTAAATGTCCTGAATAAAGGAAAATAGCTCTGTGTGTTGTACAATAGCCTATCCATCAAGGAACAGTTTTCTACACATTATGAGCTAAGTATCTCCGTTTCCAAACGGACTAACGAGACCCTACTGTAAATCAAGTAGACAATAACACATTATAAATATCGATTTGTTTGGGATGTTGGATCCAACGTGGAGCACGGCATAACTGTCTTTACCGGTGTAATGAATGAAGAACTACATTTGACTGGCATGCAGAAAATGATTTCCTGGATCAGCTGATGATAGTTGAACATGTGACTGTAACTAAACCATTACAGTATTAAGTATTATGCGTAATTATTTAAGAACCGCATTAATGACAGTATCCATTTGGGAGTTGTCAATAAAGTTAAGGTGACTCTCGGTTAGAACCATTGGATTTAGTAAACTGAAATGATTTAGGATTTCTGTTCCAATGAAAACTGTTTTCCCAGCGTAACATAAGGACACAATAAAGGTTACGTAGTTAGAGAGCATTTCAGAGATCTGAATACAAAAAAACTGTCCGACAGCAAGATCCGGTATTTAAGTTAAAGTTCATCATATGACAAGCTTAACGTTATGACTATAACTACTGATCCCTGAAGGAGGGAAACTAGGTACAACATACTATTAAATCCACACGTTATGACTATAACTACTGGTCCCTGAAGGAGGGAAACTAGGTAAAACATACTATTAAATCCACACGTTATGACTATAACTACTGTTCCCTGAAGGAGGGAAACTAGGTACAACATACTATTAAATCCACACCTCGCTGGAAGCCCCGCATTCCACAGGTGATGAGCATGAGACTCGGATATATTCCTTAAATGATTTAATCCTTAAATTTAATACCTCACTTCACCGACCCAGGAAGTGGCGGAGCCAAAAAGGTGTTGTAACTCGTTCAAAACTGGCACGCAGATCGGTAGAAATGGTCAGATAAATTGGCAAATGGAAAGGTTTGCCGATTTCACCGGAAACTTCAGCAGCATAACGTCAGAATTAACGAAGGCCAGCAGCAGGTTGGGAATTGGTTATTTTCTTCTGGTTATATTGATCTCTGGCTTCCCCAAGTCATTTGTGTGTGTTAATTATTTAATCAAACGCTTGAAGCATCAGTTCAGTTCAAGTTCTGCACATACAGTTGATTTTATTAAACACATGGGGTGTGTTTATATGAACAAATACACATCATAAAATTTCAACCAATCAATTGGTAGAAAGAAAATACTATTTTCTTTAATCTGCCCTAGAACATACAACATGCTCTCATTCAGACCCCTTTTACACATGTTGTTACGTTACAACCTTATTCTAAAATGGATTAAATTTTTAAAAATTATCAATCTTCAGACAATAACTCATAATGACATCACAATACCCCATAAAAGTGAGAGAAAAAAAGTGTAGAAATGCTTGTGGTTGTATCTCTGTAGGACATGCCAGTAGGTTACAGTAGGTTACAGTAGGTTGTATCTCTCTAGGTCATGCCAGTAGGTTACAGTAGGTTGTATCTCTCTAGGTCATGCCAGTAGGCTACAGTAGGTTGTAACTCTCTAGGTCATGCCAGTAGGCTACAGTAGGTTGTAACTCTCTAGGTCATGCCAGTAGGTTGTAACTCTCTAGGTCATGCCAGTAGGTTACAGTAGGTTGTATCTCTCTAGGTCATGCCAGTATGTTACAGTAGGTTGTAACTCTCTAGGTCATGCCAGTAGGTTACAGTAGGTTGTAACTCTCTAGGTCATGCCAGTAGGTTACAGAAGGTTGTATCGCTCTAGGTCATGCCAGTAGGCTACAGTAGGTTGTATCTCTCTAGGTCATGCCAGTAGGTTACAGTAGGTTGTAACTCTCTAGGTCATGCCAGTAGGTTACAGTAGGTTGTAACTCTCTAGGTCATGCCAGTAGGTTACAGTAGGTTGTATCTCTCTAGGTTATGCCAGTAGATTACAGTGGTTGTAATCTCTCTAGGTCATGCCAGTAGGTTACAGTAGGTTGTAACTCTCTAGGTCATGCCAGTAGGCTACAGTAGGTTGTAACTCTCTAGGTCATGCCAGTAGGTTACAGTAGGTTGTAACTCTCTAGGTCATGCCAGTAGGCTACAGTAGGTTGTATCTCTCTAGGTCATGCCAGTAGGTTACAGTAGGTTGTAACTCTCTAGGTCATGCCAGTAGGTTACAGTAGGTTGTATCCAAGTGGAAACAATTATCAACCCAATGTGGAAAGTGTTGAATTTGGTCAACAACAAAATGAATGGCTTATTTGCTACGTGAGGTTTACTTGATCCAACAGAAGTTTCGTAATGATTAAGTTGTTATGTGGACACGTGACATACCGCCAACTTTGATAAAAACAATATAGGAGTTGTCTCCAGATCGCTATGCATATTCATGCTAGTAGCTTAGCATCTCTCTCCATTGAATACAGGAGGTTGACGTCAACAACCCTCATAGAATATAAATAATAGATTACAATAATAAAATGTATCCACCAATCCAAAGACAGAATAGGTGGGAGATAGACAACCCACAGTGCAGCTTTGTGGACAACGACTCCCCTTGTTAGGACGGAGAGACATCTTGTCAGTATATCCATAATCTTTGGTGTAGCCAACCCAACTCTCACATGGCTCTATTGGGGGTCACGGTGTGTAGTAAAACATCACTACATTAAAATCACTACATGCCGTGGCCCCCCAGTCTGCGGTCAGCAGATAGACCCTCCTCAAATATATATGTTAAGTCACTTTTTGGAAACGGAACGGAGAAAACAAGGGGTAGCTTGTTCTCTACGTCGTCTGATTCTAGACATATCAGTCATCATCCCAGGACCCTCCGTTGAAGAGGTATTGACGAGCCAACTCCGAATATCCAAAGTTAAAAACTAATTGAAGGCGGTACTTACTGGTGTTACTCAGATCTCCTTTCTCCTCCTCTTCATCTTCCAATGTGACAGTAATCTCTCCTTCCTTCTTCACTCCAAAAACAGCATCATCCTCTTCTTCCTCTTGTTTAACTGAAACGTCTTTCTCTTCATCTTTCACTGTAACAGCCTCACCCTCTACTCCTTGTTTTACTGTAACATCCTCCTCTTCCTTCTCCTCTTTCACGACAATGTTCAGCCCCAGAGCTTCTTTCTCCGTCCAGCAGACCTCCTCTTCTTTAACAGGAGGGGAGTAGTTTAGGGAGCTCATGTTCGGGGATGTTAGCTAGCTAGCTATCATTAGCGACTAGGCTAATGCTAACTTAACCAGCCAGCTACTATAGCTGACTAATACAAAATAACGTAATATTAAATTAAATAGGTTAACAAGTAGATACGACAGAAGTGTGTCTAAAACACAGTAGCTAATATAGACCGAAAGCGTATAAATAGCTTGAATGTTTCGGCTATGTTGGCTAGCAAGCTACCGAGGTGGTTGACGAGCTGTTTATGAAGAACCGTCCACTAGATTATACGTCACGCTGCAGCATCGCCTGAAAGACGCACATCACCGTCTGCTGACTGGAGGGAAACGCAGTTGAGGATCAGATTTTATGTACAGACAAAGATTATTTTACATGGATTTAATTAAATAATACTGTGATATTGAGACATACAAAGACAGGAATGTGGTGATTGATTAGTGAGAATAAAAAATGTTTACTACAGCACATTTAAGGCAGTTTCATTCAGTCAAACAACATCTAAATAAGTAGCCTTCTACTATCGGTCTATACTGCTCCTACATGGACTAACAATACATCATGTAGATGTATATAATGAACAGACTAGGTCTATACTGCTCCTACATGGTGTAACAATACATCATGTAGATGTATATAATGAACAGACTAGGTCTATACTGCTCCTACATGGTGTAACAATACATCATGTAGATGTATATAATGAACAGACTAGGTCTATACTGCTCCTACATGGTGTGACAATACATCATGTAGATGTATATAATGAACAGACTAGGTCTATACTGCTCCTACATGGTGTGACAATACATCATGTAGATGTATATAATGAACAGACTAGGTCTATACTGCTCCTACATGGTGTAACAATACATCATGTAGATGTATATAATGAACAGACTAGGTCTGTACTGCTCCTACATGGTGTAACAATACATCATGTAGATGTATATAATGAACAGACTAGGTCTATACTGCTCCTACATGGTGTGACAATACATCATGTAGATGTATATAATGAACAGACTAGGTCTATACTGCTCCTACATGGTGTGACAATACATCATGTAGATGTATATAATGAACAGACTAGGTCTATACTGCTCCTACATGGTGTAACAATACATCATGTAGATGTATATAATGAACAGACTAGGTCTATACTGCTCCTACATGGTGTAACAATACATCATGTAGATGTATATAATGAACAGACTAGGTCTATACTGCTCCTACATGGTGTAACAATACATCATGTAGATGTATATAATGAACAGACTAGGTCTATACTGCTCCTTCATGGTGTAACAATACATCATGTAGATGTATATAATGAACAGACTAGGTCTATACTGCTCCTACATGGTGTAACAATACATCATGTAGATGTATATAATGAACAGACTAGGTCTATACTGCTCCTACATGGTGTAACAATACATCATGTAGATGTATATAATGAACAGACTAGGTCTATACTGCTCCTACATGGTGTAACAATACATCATGTAGATGTATAAAATGAACAGACTAGGTCTATACTGCTCCTACATGGTGTAACAATACATCATGTAGATGTATATAATGAACAGACTAGGTCTATACTGCTCCTACATGGTGCAACAATACATCATGTAGATGTATATAATGAACAGACTAGGTCTATACTGCTCCTACATGGTGTAACAATAGATCATGTAGATGTATATAATGAACAGACTAGGTCTATACTGCTGCTACATGGTGTAACAATACATCATGTAGATGTATATAATGAACAGACTAGGTCTATACTGCTCCTACATGGTGTAACAATACATCATGTAGATGTATATAATGAACAGACTAGGTCTATACTGCTGCTACATGGTGTAACAATACATCATGTAGATGTATATAGTGAACAGACTAGGTCTATACTGCTGCTACATGGTGTAACAATACATCATGTAGATGTATATAATGAACAGACTAGGTCTATACTGCTCCTACATGGTGTAACAATACATCATGTAGATGTATATAATGAACAGACTAGGTCTATACTGCTCCTACATGGTGTAACAATACATCATGTAGATGTATATAATGAACAGACTAGGTCTATACTGCTCCTTTCATGGTGTAACAATACATCATGTAGATGTATATAATGAACAGACTAGGTCTATACTGCTCCTACATGGTGTAACAATACATCATGTAGATGTATATAATGAACAGACTAGGTCTATAGTGCTCCTACATGGTGTAACAATACATCATGTAGATGTATATAATGAACAGACTAGGTCTATACTGCTGCTACATGGTGTAACAATACATCATGTAGATGTGTATAATGAACAGACTAGGTCTATACTGCTCCTACATGGTGTAACAATACATCATGTAGATGTATATAATGAACAGACTAGGTCTATACTGCTGCTACATGGTGTAACAATACATCATGTAGATGTATATAATGAACAGACTAGGTCTATACTGCTCCTACATGGTGTAACAATACATCATGTAGATGTATATAATGAACAGACTAGGTCTATACTGCTCCTACATGGTGTAACAATACATCATGTAGATGTATATAATGAACAGACTAGGTCTATTCTGCTCCTACATGGTGTAACAATACATCATGTAGATGTATATAATGAACAGACTAGGTCTATACTGCTGCTACATGGTGTAACAATACATCATGTAGATGTATATAATGAACAGACTAGGTCTATACTGCTCCTACATGGTGTAACAATACATCATGTAGATGTATATAATGAACAGACTAGGTCTATACTGCTGCTACATGGTGTAACAATACATCATGTAGATGTATATAGTGAACAGACTAGGTCTATACTGCTGCTACATGGTGTAACAATACATCATGTAGATGTATATAATGAACAGACTAGGTCTATACTGCTCCTTTCATGGTGTAACAATACATCATGTAGATGTATATAATGAACAGACTAGGTCTATACTGCTCCTACATGGTGTAACAATACATAATGTAGATGTATATAATGAACAGACTAGGTCTATACTGCTCCTTTCATGGTGTAACAATACATCATGTAGATGTATATAATGAACAGACTAGGTCTATACTGCTCCTACATGGTGTAACAATACATCATGTAGATGTATATAATGAACAGACTAGGTCTATAGTGCTCCTACATGGTGTAACAATACATCATGTAGATGTATATAATGAACAGACTAGGTCTATACTGCTCCTGCATGGTGTAACAATACATCATGTAGATGTATAT
Source organism: Salmo trutta (assembly GCF_901001165.1). Classification (NCBI taxonomy): domain Eukaryota; kingdom Metazoa; phylum Chordata; class Actinopteri; order Salmoniformes; family Salmonidae; genus Salmo; species Salmo trutta. The sequence continues at coordinate 6,613,695 of NC_042971.1, read as the reverse complement.
AATGAACAGACTAGGTCTATACTGCTCCTACATGGTGTAACAATACATCATGTAGATGTATATAATGAACAGACTAGGTCTATACTGCTCCTACATGGTGTAACAATACATCACGTAGATGTATATAATGAACAGACTAGGTCTATACTGCTCCTACATGGTGTAACAATACATCATGTAGATGTATATAATGAACAGACTAGGTCTATACTGCTCCTACATGGTGTAACAATACATCATGTAGATGTATATAATGAACAGACTAGGTCTATACTGCTGCTACATGGTGTAACAATACATCATGTAGATGTATATAATGAACAGACTAGGTCTATACTGCTCCTACATGGTGTAACAATACATCATGTAGATGTATATAATGAACAGACTAGGTCCATACTGCTCCTACATGGTGTAACAATAAATCATGTAGATGTATATAATGAACAGACTAGGTCCATACTGCTCCTACATGGTGTAACAATACATCATGTAGATGTATATAATGAACAGACTAGGTCTATACTGCTCCTACATGGTTTAACAATAAATCATGTAGATGTATATAATGAACAGACTAGGTCTATACTGCTCCTACATGGTGTAACAATACATCATGTAGATGTATATAATGAACAGACTAGGTCTATACTGCTGCTACATGGTGTAACAATACATCATGTAGATGTATATAATGAACAGACTAGGTCTATACTGCTCCTACATGGTGTAACAATACATCATGTAGATGTATATAATGAACAGACTAGGTCTATCCTGCTCCTACATGGTGTAACAATACAGTGCATTCGGAAAGTATTCAGACCCCTTCACTTTTTCCACATTTTGTTACATTACAGCCTTATTGTAAAATGATTAACACTACCGTTCAAAAGGTTGGAGTCACTTAGAAATGTTCTTGTTTTTGAAAGAAAAACACTTTTTTTGTCAATTAAAATAACATCAAATTGATCTGAAATACAGTGTAGACATTGTTAATGTTGTAAATGGCTATTGTAGCTGGAAACAGCTGATTGTTTATGGAATATCTACATAGGCGTACAGAGGCCCATTATCAGCAACCATCACTCCTGTGTTCCAATGCCACGTTGTGTTAGCTAATCCAAGTTTATCATTTTAAAAGGCTAATTGATCATTAGAAAACCCTTTTGCAATTATGTTAGCACAGCTAAAAACTGTTGTGCTGATTTAACAAAGCTTTTGTAAACAGTGTTGTTGCATAACAATCAGGCAGTAGAACAACAATAATCATCACCCTCTTGACCAATCTTCCCTCCCCTTAACATTGGGTTGATTCAGACCCTGTCAGTGTACCAGGTGGACCTTGGGTTGATTCAGACCCTGCCAGTGTACCAGGTGGACATTGGGTTTGATCCAGACCCTGCCAGTGTACCAGGTGGACATTGGGTTGGATTCAGACCCTGTCAGTGTACCAGGTGGACATTGGGTTTGATCCAGACCCTGCCAGTGTACCAGGTGGACATTGGGTTTGATTCAGACCCTGTCAGTGTACCAGGTGGACATTGGGTTTGATTCAGACCCTGCCAGTGTACCAGGTGGACATTGGGTTTGATTCAGACCCTGCCAGCATGGCCAGAAATGTATTCCAAGGTCAGTAACTTATAACCACAGAACCACTCCAGACCTTTCATGCCTGACTAAAAACAGCTAAGTATTAGATTTACTGCCATGGTCTAGTATGTCACTGCATTAGACACCATTCACAATGCTGGCTGAGGTACGAGTAAAACATGACATATTATTTCCTAACCATTCACAATGCTGGCTGAGGTACGAGTAAAACATGACATATTATTTCCTAACCATTCACAATGCTGGCTGAGGTACTAGTAAAACATGACATATTATTTCCTAACCATTCACAATGCTGGCTGAGGTAGGAGTAAAACATGACATATTATTTCCTAACCATTCACCATGCTGGCTGAGGTACGAGTAAAACATGAAATATTATTTCCTAATTGTAAAAAAATCCCCACTCCTTAATCAACTAGTCTCCCACTGTTTAACCAGAATAACAGGAGTTGTGTCCTTCAAACTGTTAGATTGTTAGTCCAAAAGAATATTCAGCTACTTAGATGTCATGTATTGTCATGTTATGCTCACTATAAGAAGTCCTGAATGTATTTTAATGCCTGGAGGGGATGTGTTAATTCATAACCCATCATGTATACCTGTTAATTCATTTCCCATCATTTATACCTGTTAATTCATAACCCATCATTTATACCTGTTAATTTATAACCCATCATTTATACCTGTTAATTCATAACCCATCATTTATACCTGTTAATTCATAACCCATCATTTATACCTGTTAGTTCATAACCCATCATTTATACCTGTTCATTTATAACCCATCATTTATACCTGTTAGTTCATAACCCATAATTTATACCTGTTAGTTCATAACCCATCATTTATACCTGTTAATTCATAACTCATAATTTATAGCTGTTAAATCATAACCCATCATTTATACCTGTTAGTTCATAACCCATCATTTATACCTGTTAATTCATAACTCATCATTTATAGCTGTTAATTCATAACCCATCATTTATACCTGTTAATTCATAACCCATCATTTATACCTGTTAATTCAGGGGCGGTTCAGGCAGGCTGGCACACTCCCTAACCATACTCGGCAGGAACTCATGGGGATCCATAATAAACCCCAGGAAGAGTAGCTGCTGCCTTGACAGGAACTAATGGGGATCCATAATAAACCCCAGGAAGAGTAGCTGCTGCCTTGGCAGGAACTAATGGGTATCCTTAATAAACCCCAAGAAGAGTAGCTGCTGCCTTGACAGGAACTAATGGGGATCCATAATAAACCCCAGGAAGAGTATCTGCTGCCTTGGCAGGAACTCATGGGGATCCATAATAAACCCCAGGAAGAGTAGCTGCTGCCTTGGCAGGAACTAATGGGGATCCATTATAAACCCCAGGAAGACTAGTTGCTGCCTTGGCAGGAACTAATGGGGATCCATAATCAATACAAATACTTGTATCAATATTTTTGTGTCTCTTTACTCTCGGATTCTAAAATGCTAATTAACATCAAAGTAGACGACATGCAAGACTACAAATCCCTGCAAGCTCCTGCATGTCATCTCTAGCCAACACCTTTCACAGAACAGTTCACTGAATTGTCCATTGAAATACATTTTGACACTTTAATCATTGCTACATTAAGGCCTGATTGGAGGAGTGTTGCAGAGATGGTTGTCCTTCTGAAAGGTTCTCCCATCTCCACAAAGGAACTCTGGAGCTCTGTCAGAGTGAACAACGGGTTCTTGTTCACCTCCCTGACCAAGGCCCTTCTCCCCCGATTTCTCAGTTTGGCCAGGCGGCCGGCTCTAGGAAGAGTCTTGGTGGTTCCAAACTTCTTCCATTTCATAATGATGGAGGCCTCTTTGTTCTTGGGGACATGAATGCTGCAGACATTTTTTGGAACCCTTCCCCAGATCTGTGCCTCGACACTATCCTGTCTCAGAGCTCTATGGACAATTCCTTTGACCTCGTGGCTTGGTTTTTGTTCTGACATGCAATGTGAACTGTTGGACCTTATATAGACAGGTGTGTGCCTCTCCAAATCATGTCCAATCAATTGAATTTACCACAAGTGGACTCCAATCAAGTTGTAGAAACATCTCAAGGATGATCAATGGAATCAGGATGCATCTGAGCTCAATTTCGTGTCTCATAGCAAAGGGTCCAAATACATTTGTAAAAATGAAGAAAAAAAAACGTTTTTGGTTTGTCATTATGGGGTATTGTGTGTAGATTGATGAGGGGGAATAATTATTCAATTTTAGAATAAGGCTGTAATGAAACAAAATGGGGAAAAAGTGAAGGGGTCTGAATACTTAATATTTCTGCCAGAGTTTTTTACCTCTGGCAGAATATTACTTGTTAGATATTACTGCACTGTCGGAACCAGAAGCATTTTGCTACACCCGCAATAACATCTGCTAAACACGTGTATGTGACCAATACAATGTGATTTGATTTTGATTTGAAATAAATGTCCTATTTATCAAAGGTGCTTTTGGCTGGAGTCAAAATGACTCCAAAGGATTTGAATTTGTTAAAAGTCCATATTGCTATAGAAACACTAAACCATGATTTAGATTTATTAAGAACAAGTTGATTGACAAAGTCATGAAAAATTGGAAGAATTGAATAAACCACATTTTGGCTATGATAAAAGATATGCCTCTGGGGTCAAAATGATCCATGTCAGAAGTATGGTTCAATGCAAATATGTAGTGGGTGTAAAGTTTGTTTTCAATTCTCACTTATTAAACACAAATCAATCAACACATGAACGACTTAATGTAATATTAATATTTTATGAAATAAATGAAAAATAAACGTTTGGTTCCTCAACTGCGTTGCCCTCCAGTCAGCAGATGGCGATGTGCGTCTTTTAGGTTCAGGCGATGCTGCCAGTGTGACGTATAATCTAGTGGACGGGACGCTCCTTCAACAACAACAGCTAGTCAGACACCTCGGTAGCTTTCTAGCAAACATAGCTACAACATTCACGCTCTTTACACTGTTTTGGTGTATATTAGTCGCTGTGTATTAAACACACTTCTGTCGTATGTACTTGTTGGCCCATTTAATTATATATTTACGTTGTTTGTCAGCTAGCTGGTTTGCTAAGTTAGCTTAGAACTAGGCTAGTCGCTAATGCTAGCTAGCTAGCATCCCCGACCATGAGTTCACTAAGCTACTCTCCTCCTGCTAAAGAAGAGGAGGTCTGCTGGACGGAGAAAGAAGCTCTTGTGAAAGAGGAGGAGGAAGAGAAAGATGTTACAATACAAAAACAAGTAGAGGGTGAGGCTGTTACAGTGAAAGAAGAAGATAAAGACGTTACAGTGAAAGAAGAGGAAGACGCGTTCAGAGTGAAAGAGGAGGAGGATGTTACAGTAAAAGAAGAGGAGGAAGAGGAGGATGCAGTTTATGGAGCGAAAGAGGAGGAGGGGGAGATGACTGTTACATCCAAAAAGGAGGAAGAAGAAGAGGAGGAAACTGGATATCTGGGCCCGGTTTCCCAAACGCATCTTAAGGCGTCCAATGGTTCTAACGGTGAACTTAGCAGTAAGATGGTTTTGAGAAACCGTTCCCTGATTAACACTAGTAAGTACTGTCTTAAATACAGAGGCACAAACTCTGCAGTTGTTGAACTGATGTTTGGTGTTAAAGCGGAAATCTGCAATTGTTACATCCATATTTGGACTTTTAAATTATTTATTTATAGCCATTGATTCTTGAAGAATGTAACACATGTCTCATGAGCTTAGTTCAACTGTTGTTCCCCATCAGAACCCCAAATAAGCTTTTTTTACTCCAATGTTTAGAAACAATGTAAATCAACACTGTATAGCCTCAACATGGTTAAAACTATAATGTTGATATCATGGATGGTCAATCCTTGCATCCATAGGTCTGTCTATGAATTTGAGAGTAGTTACATTTCTCCAGCCCCATCCATCATCTTATTACCAAAACAGTGGTGGAATTACAGCTTTGTTATTGTTTGAACTGCAGATTGATTGATTGTTGTGTGGCTTGTTTAAAGGGGCAACCTAGGATTTAAACCGAAACAAAATGGCTGTCCAGAGACTTGGTTTGGTAAACATCTGAGGGATGGGGACTGGAGAAATGTAACCACTTTCAAATTCATAGAGAAAGCTATTGTAGCAACCGTAACCCAACATATAGTGACCTCTTCAAGAATGTATAAGGTGTTGGCTTGACAGTCGCTGGACCCAGGTTTGAGTCCAGCTCAGGGCTACCTCCTGAATTGACTACACTATAAATACAAGGACTGGCCACCCATGAGGTCAAAATTATCGTTTTAACCTGATTTCAAGGCTATATAGTATATTCTATAATTGCCAGTTAAGATTTGCTGTGGGGGTCAAATTGTTACAGCTGTTGATACAGTTGAAGTGGGAATTTTACATACACTTATGTTGGAGTCATTAAAACTCGTTTTTCAATCACTCCATACATTTCTTGTTAACAAACTATAATTTTGGCAAGTTGGTTAGGACATCTACTTTGTGCATGACACAAGTAATTTTTTCAACAGTTGTTTACAGACAGATTATTTCACTTATAATTCACTGTATCACAATTCCAGTGGGTTTGAAGTTTACATACACTAAGTTAACTGTGCCTTTAAACAGCTTGGAGAATTCCAGAGAATTATGCCATGGCTTTAGAAGCTTCTGATTGGCTAATTGACATAATTTGAGTCAATTGGAGGTGTACCTGTGGATGTGTTTCAAGGCATACCTTCAAACTCGGTGCCTCTTTGCTTGACATCATTGGAATATCAAAGGAAATCAGCCAAGACCTCAGTCTGGTTCATCCTTGGGAGCAATTTCCAAACGCCTGAAGGTACCACGTTCATCTGTACAAACAATAGTACGCAAGTATAAACACCATGGGACCACGCAGCCGTCATACCGCTCAGGAAGGAGACGCATTCTGTCTCCTAGAGATGAACGTACTTTGGTGCGAAAAGAGCAAATCAATCCCAGAACAACAGCAAAGGACCTTGTGAAGATGCTGGAGGAAACAGGTAGAAAAGTATGGACTTTTACTGTGGATATAGATCCACAGTAAAACGAGTCCTATATCGACATATCTGAAAGGCCGCTCAGCTAGGAAGAAGCCACTGCTCCAAAACTGCCATTAAAATAGGCAGACTAGGTTTGCAACTGCACATGGGGACAAAGATCGTACATTTTGGAAAAATGTCATCTGGTCTGATTAAACAAAAATAGAATTGTTTGGCCATAATAACCATCGTTATGTTTGGAGGAAAAAGGGGGAAGCTTGCAAGCCGAAGAACACCATCCCAACCGTGAAGCACGGGGGTGGCAGCATCATGTTGTGGTGGTGCTTTGCTGCATTAGGGACTGGTGCACTTCACAAAATAGATGGCATCATGAGGAAGGAAAAGTATGTTGATATATTGAAGCTACATCTCAAGACATCCGTCAGGAAGTTAAAGCTTGGTTGCAAGTGAGTCTTCCATATGGACAATAACCCCAAGCATACATTTACATTTAAGTCATTTAGCAGACGCTCTTATCCAGAGTGACTTACAAATTGGCATACTTCCAAGTTGTGGCAAAATGGCTTAAGGACAACAATGTCAAGGTATTGGAGTGGCCATCACAAAGCCCTGACCTCAATCCTATAGAACCTTTGTGGGCAGATCTGAAAAAGCGTGTGCGAGCAAGGAGGCCTACAAACCTGACTCAGTTACACCACCTCTGTCAGGAGGAATGGGCCAAAATTCACACAACTTCTTGTGGGAGGCTACCCATAACGTTTGACCCAAGTTAAACAATTTAAAGGCAATACTACCAAATGCTAATTGAGTGTATGTAAACTTCTGACCCACTGGGAATGTGATGAAAGAAATAAAAGCTGAAATAAATAATTCTCTCTACTATTATTCTGACATTTCACATTCTTAAAATAAAGTGGTGATCCTACCTGACCTAAGACAGGGAATTTCTACTCGGATTAAATGTCAGGAGTCGTGAATAACTGAGTTTAAATGTATTTGGCTAATGTGTATGTAAACTTCCCACTTCAACTGTAAGTCATTGTAAAATATTCAGCCATTTATTTTTTCATGCCATTACATTGAAGGTGAAACATACCTAGATACAATAACATTAACCTCTCTAGGGGGAGTGGGACGCTAACGTCCTACCACATCCAGTGAAATTGCAGAGCGCCAAATTCAAAAACAGAAATATTATATAAATAAAAATTCATTCAGAAAACATACAAGTGTTATACATTGGTTTTAAGATGAACTTCTTGTGAATCCAACCACGGTGTCAGATTTCAAAAAGACTTTACGGCGAAAGCAAACCATGCGATTATCTGAGAACAGCGCCCAGCAGACAAATCATTACAAACAGTAACCAGCCAAGTAGAGGAGTAACAAAACACAGAAATAGCGATAAAATGTATCACTTACCTTTGATGAGCTTCATATGGTTACACTCCCAAGACTCCATGTCACACAATAAATGTTCGTTTTGTTCGATAATGTCCCTCTTTATCTCCAAAAACCTCTGTTTTGTTGGTGCATTTTGTTCAGTAATCCATTGGAACAAAGCACAGTCACAACAGGCAGACGAAAAATCAAAAAAGTACCATAAAAGTTCGTAGAAACATATCAAACGTAAATCCTCAGGTTGTTTTTGTCATAAATAATCTATCATATTTCAACCGGACAATAGCTTCGTCAATAGAAAAGGAAAAACAAGAAAGGCACGCTCCTGGTCATGCGCAGGACTCATGTCTGGAATGAGGACTCATGTCCTCTCATTGAAAGTGGTGTTTCTCCCTCATTTTTCAGAGTAAAAGCCTGAAACATTGCCTAAAGACTGGCCACATGTTGTGAAAGCCATAGGGATCGTGAACTGGGTCATAAGTCTTGGTATGGTGGATAGGCTTTCAATGGAAAAACAGCCGTTTCAAAATAATAGCACTTCCTGGATGGATTTTCCTCAGGTTTTCACCTGCCATATCAGTTCTGTTATACTCACAGACATTATTTTAACAGTTTTGGAAACTGTAGAGTGTTTTCTATCCACATCTACCAATTATATGCATATCCTACTTGGGCTTCTGGGCCTGAGTAGCAGGCAGTTTACTTTGGGCATGCTTTTCATCCAAAATTCCTAATGCTGCCCCCTACCCTAGTGAGGTTAAAGGTGAAACATACCTAGATTCAATTACATTAATAAGGGTGAAGCATACCTAGATTCAATAACATTTATATGATTCAATAACATTAATGAATTGGTTTGAAACCTTTGTTTTAGAACCTTCTCAAAGTTGGTGCCTTGACGGTTTCTCACTCGTACCCTGACTTTTTAAAAGGGATTTTGGGACAATTAGCTTAGTTTATAATGTGTATTTTAGGAACTGCGTGTCACAGCATGACAATGTGAACGTGATTGGTTGACAGTCTCTTGGATGGGCTTTAAACATTTGAATAAGGCTGTAACTTAACAAAATGTGGAAAAGGGAAGGGGTCTGGACTTTCTGAATGCTCTATGTTTTATTACATTTTTCAAATGTAACCTTTTATTTAACTAGGTAAGTCAGTTAACTTCTTACATCTAGATGTTCCGCTAGCGGAACGCCTCACCAATATCCAATGATAGAGCGTGGCGGGAATTACAAACTCCTCAAAAATCCAAAAACTTCAATTTTTCAAACATATGACTATTTTACACCATTTTAAAGACACGACTCTCCTTTATCTAACCACACTGTCCGATTTCAAAAAGGCTTTACAACGAAAGCAAAACATTAGATTATGTCAGCAGAGTACCCAGCCAGAAATAATCAGACACCCATTTTTCAAGCTAGCATATAATGTCACAAAACCCAAAACCACAGCTAAATGCAGCACTAACCTTTGATGATCTTCATCAGATGACACTCCTAGGACATTATGTTATACAATACATGCATGTTTTGTTCAATCAAGTTCATATTTATATCAAAAGCCAGCTTTTTACATTAGCATGTGACGTTCAGAACTAGCATTCCCACCGAACACTTCCGGTGAATTTACTAAATTACTCACGATAAACATTCACAAAAAACATAACAATTATTTTAAGAATTATAGATACAGAACTCCTTTATGCAATCGCGGTGTCCGATTTTAAAATAGCTTTTCGGTGAAAGCACATTTTGCAATATTCTGAGTAGATAGCCCGGCCATCACAGGCTAGCTATTTTGACACCCACCAAGTTTGGTACTCACCAAACTCAGATTTACTATAAGAAAAATTGGATTACCTTTGCTGTTCTTCATCAGAATGCACTCCCAGGACTTCTAGTTTACACCCAATGTTGTTTTGGTTCCAAATAATCCATAGTTATATCCAAATAGCGGCGTTTTGTTCGTGCGTTCAAGACACTATCCGAAAGGTGACGCGCCGGCGCGTATCATGACAAAAAAATTCAAAATATTCCATTACCTTACTTCGAAGCATGTCAAACGCTGTTTAAAATAAATTTTTATGAGATTTTTCTCGTAAAATAGCGATAATATTCCGACCGGGAGACGACGTTTTCGTTCAAAGACTGAAAATGTAAAATGGACTCTTCACGTGCATGCGCGCACCCGTCTCATTGTTCTCAGATCGACCACTTTCCATATCCCCTACTGTTTTTCAGCCAGTGACTGCAGAGTCATCATTCAATGTTCTGGCGCCTTCTGAGAGCCTATGGGAGCCTTAGAAAGTGTCACATTACAGCAGAGATCCTCTGTTTTCGATAAAGAGGCTAAAGAAGGCCAAGAAATGGTCAGAGAGGGCACTTCCTGTTTGGAATATTCTCAGGTTTTGGCCTGCCATATGAGTTCTGTTATACTCACAGACACCATTCAAACAGTTTTAGAAACTTTAGGGTGTTTTCTATCAAAATCAAACAATTATATGCATATTCTGGTTTCTGGGCAGGAGTAATAAACAGATTAAATCGGGTACGTTTTTTATCCGGCCGTGAAAATACTGCCCCCTATCCATAACAGGTTGAAAACAAATTATTATTTACAATGATGGCCTACACCGGCCAAAACCGGACAACGCTTGGCCAATCGTGCGCCTCCCTATGGGACTCCCAATCACGGCCGGTTGGGATACAGTCAGGATTCGAACCAGGGTCTGTAGTGATGCCTCAAGCACTTAAATGCAGTGCCTGAGACCGCTGCACTGCTCAGGAGCCCCAAAATCATGTTCTAGTGCTGTCCCCAACCAAAATACATCTTGGTCAACCAATCGATTGGTTGAACATTTCTAATTTGTATTTTTCCATATATAAACACCACCCACGTGTTTTAATAAAATAAAAATGATTCTCGGCCAGGTAGAAATACTGTCATACAACCCCAAATGGGCCCATTTATAGGCCTACATTTGCACACAGGCCAGGTAGACTAGTCCTACTTCTATATGTGTAACCAGGTAGACTAGTCCTACTTCTATATGTGTAACCAGGTAGACTAGTCCTACTTCTATATGTGTAACCAGGTAGACTAGTCCTACTTCTATATGTGTAACCAGGTAGACTAGTCCTACTTCTATATGTGTAACCAGGTAGACTAGTCCTACTTCTATATGTGTAATCAGGTAGACTAGTCCTACTTCTATATGTGTAACCAGGTAGACTAGTCCTACTTCTATATGTGTAACCAGGTAGACTAGTCCTACTTCTATATGTGTAACCAGGTAGACTAGTCCTACCTCTATATGTGTAACCAGGTAGACTAGTCCTACTTCTATATGTGTAATCAGGTGCCCGTCCTTACTCAACATTGACAGGAGTGTTTCAAACAAAATACAATTAATAAATTGACAACTGACGCATCTTGCGGGGTCAGGTCTGGGTGGTCTGCCAGGGGCCGTTTCATTTAGTATCCGTTTGGGTCAGTTGGGGAATGATTTTATTTCCCCATAGTATGTTGTACCGAAGTTGACTGACTGAAAGGGAGAGTAACTTTGATTATAATTACACTTCCCTGAAGGAGGGAAACGAGCTACAACACCTGTTTTGTCCCGCCCCTTCCTGGGTCGGTGAAGAGCGGTATTAAATTTAAGGAATTTAAGGAATAAATCCAAGCCTCACTCTCATCACCTGTGGAAGGCGGGGCTTCCAGCGAGGTGTGGATTTAATAGTATGTTGTACCTAGTTTCCTTCCTTCAGGGAACAGTAGTTATAGTCATAACATGTGGATTTAATAGTATGTTGTACCTAGTTTCCCTCCTTCAGGGAACAGTAGTTATATTCATAACATGTGGATTTAATAGTATGTTGTACCTAGTTTCCCTCCTTCAGGGAACAGTAGTTATAGTCATAACGTTACCCTTGTCATGTTATGAACTTCAACTTAAATAAGGGATCTCGCTGTCGGACAGTTTTTTTGTATTCTGAAATGCACTCGAACTATGTATCAGTTAGTGGCTCCTCATGTTACTCTGGGAAAACAGTTTTCGTTGGCACAGATATAATACATAATTTCAGAGTTTGCTAAATCCTATGGTTTTTAACTGAGAGTCATCTTGTAATCCAAGATGGCGTAGCAGTAAGACGTGTTTATTGTAAATGTTATGGTTTTTAAAAAATATATTGCAATATATACAATCTTTTTTTCAATTTTTCAATTAAATACACCTTCCGGCAACACGCCTCACCCAATGTAATACGGATCTGCTATTTTTTTAGACCTTATAGCTAGAACCCTCCATCAGAAGCTAACCAGCTAATTAGCTACTAGCTATTTAGTCATTGTTAGCCACTGTTAGCGGCCTTTACCTTTTTAGCTCAGAGACCAGCCGCTTTTAGCCTGGATAATACCTGCCAGTCTGCACAGCGCGATATCAACCCTGAGCATATTGGACTGTTTTTCTCCACTACATCACCGGATTCCTGCCGTAAGCTCTGGACCTTTGCACCGGAGTGGCTAACCGCCCTTGTCCCGAAGCTAGCACCAGTTAGCCTCGAGCCAGGTGCATCTCCCGGCTAGCAAACAAAATTACTCCAGCTACAATACCTCTTTTGCCAATTGGCCTGGACCCTTTGTCAACACGGAGCCCCGCCGATCCATCACGACTGGTCTGCCGACGTAATTCCGTCCGATGTGCCCTCAACCGGCCTTTGCCGGACGTCGGTGACGCACTTGTCTCGAAGTTAGCACCAGTTTACCTCGAGCCAGGCGCATCTCCCGGCTAGCGTAGTAACGACTACATAACTGTTCCCTGTTTCATATATTCCTGTTCACTGGACCCTATGATCACTTGGCTACATAGCTGATGCCTGCTGGATTGATCATTAATCACGGTACTCCATTTTGTTTGTTTTGTTTATCTGTTGGCCCCAGCCTAGAATTCAGGCCCTGTGTGTATTTAACTGACCCTCTCTGCCCATTCATCGACATTTTACCAGTTGTTGTTGTCTTAGCTGATGAATTGTTGTTGTCTTACCCGTTGTTGTCTTTGCTAGCTATCCCAATCAACACCTGTGATTGCTTTATGCCTCGCTTTATGTCTCTCTAATGTCAATATGCCTTGTATACTGTTGTTTAGGGTAGTTATCATTGTGTTATTTTACTGCAGAGCCCCTAGTCCCACTCAACATGCCTCAGATAACTCTTTTGTCCCACCTCCCACACATGCGGTGACCTCACGATATTCAAAAACCTTAAAAATGCTATAACTTCAATTTCTCAAACATATGACTATTTTACACCATTTTAAAGATAAGACTCTCGTTAATCCAACCACATTGTCCGATTTCAAAAAGGCTTTACAACGAAAGCAAAACATTAGATTATGTCAGCAGAGTACCCAGCCAGAAATAATCAGACACCCATTTTTCAAGCTAGCATATAATGTCACAAAAACCAAAACCACAGCTAAATGCAGCACTAACCTCTGATGATCTTCATCAGATGACACTCCTAGGACATTATGTTATACAATACATGCATGTTTTGTTCAATCAAGTTCATATTTATATCAAAAACCAGCTTTTTACATTAGCATGAGACGTTCAGAACTAGCAAACATACCGAAAACTTCCGGTGAATTTACTAAATTACTCACGATAAACGTTCACAAAATACATAACAATTATTTTAAGAATTATAGATACAGAACTCCTTAATGCAATCGCGGTGTCAGATTTTAAAATAGCTTTTCGGCAAAAGCACATTTTGCAATATTCTGAGTAGATAGCGCGGCCATCACAGGCTAGCTATTTTGTTTGGTACTCACCAAACTCAGATTTACTAGTAGAAAAATTGGATTACCTTTGCTGTTCTTCGTCAGAATGCACTCCCAGGACTTCTACTACAACACCAAATGTTGTTTTGGTTCAAAATAATCCATAGTTATGTTCAAATATCCTCTGTTTTGTCAGTGCGTTCAGGTCCCTATCCGAACGGTGACGCGAGGACGCATGTCGTGACAAAAAAATTTCAAAATATTCCATTACCGTACTTCAAAGCATGTCAAACGCTGTTTAAAATCAATTATTATGATATTTTTCTCGTAAAATAGCGATAATATTCCAACCGGGCAAAGTTGTTTTCATTCAAAGGTTGAAAAAAAATATGGCCACTTCTCGATATTGTATTCGTTCAAACTGGTGAAGAAAAACATGGAGTACTCTCGTGGCTGCGCATCTCCTGTCTCTGAGCCACCAGCCTGACCCCTCACAAACAGCGCTCCTGTACCTAGCCCAGAGACAGCAGAGATCTCATTCCATTTTCTGGCGCCTTCAGAGAGCCTATGGGAGCCTTAGAAATTGTCACGTTACAGCAGAGATCCTCTATTTTCCATAAAGAGGCTATAGAAGGCCAAGAAATAGTCAGAGAGGGCACTTCCTGTATGGAATCTTCTCAGGTTTTTGCCTGCCATATGAGTTCTGTTATACTCACAGACACCATTCAAACAGTTTTAGAAACTTTAGGGTGTTTTCCATCCAAATCAAACAATTATATGCATATTTTAGTTTCTGGAAAAGAGTAGTAACCAGTTTAAATCGGGTACGTTTTTTATCCGGCCGTGAAAATACTGCCCCCTACCCTAGAGAGGTTAATGCTGTAGCAAACATTATAATAAACAGGACATTCAAATGAGCCTTACAATTATAATCCAAAGTAGTGTGAAATGAACTCATCATCAACCTGGAAATGGAGGTTACTCCCCTGAGTTTTCCCCCATTCACTTTCAGAATACATTGTGAAAAACTAAAATCTTTGCTCACCATTTTTGCTCCAGGCAGATATACTACATCCATAACTATCGGTTTCCTCATTACCAGATATACTACATCCATAACTAGTGGTTTCCTCATTACCAGATATACTACATCCATAACTAGTGGTTTCCTCATTACCAGATATACTACATCCATAACTAGTGGTTTCCTCATTACCAGATATGCTACATCCATAACTAGTGGTTTCCTCATTACCAGATATACTACATCCATAACTAGTGGTTTCCTCATTACCAGATATGCTACATCCATAACTAGTGGTTTCCTCATTAGCAGATATACTACATCCATAACTAGTGGTTTCCTCATTACCAGATATACTACATCCATAACTAGTGGTTTCCTCATTACCAGATATACTACATCCATAACTAGTGGTTTCCTCATTACCAGATATACTACATCCATAACTAGTGGTTTCCTCATTAGCAGGGTGGAGTTTCTGCAATGAAATTGCCCTCGTGCCACAATTTTAGCAAACACAGAAAGGGGCCTATATTGGAGACCAAAAGTCGTCTGGCACACTGCTTAGAGTTTCAACAACATGAATAACTTATTTCTAGCCTACAATCATCGATGTTACTACTAATGTGAAAACAAGACAAAATATGACTATTCTTGCTCATTTTAAGGCAAATGTCAAATAATTTTAACATTCATTACAGACGTCAATTGTTGTACAACATCATGGCTACGCTGTTGGCATCACCTTTTACAGTGGATTACCGCTGTTGTGGGATTTTAATCATCTGTCTGACTTTGTTGTTCACACAGGAGAGATACGGGACTATCGTGGATCCTCTGAGGAGCCTCAACAACCTCATGATGCTGACGAGGCAGAGAAGAGTCCCTCCACATTAGAACACCTCAAGAAACACCTGCAGAGACCCACAGGGAAGAGAACTCACTGCTGCTCTGACTGTGGGAAGAGATTCACCTCATCAGGCATTAAAATTCATCAGAGAATCAAGACAGGAGACAAATCTTACAGCTGTGATCAATGTGGGAAGCGTTTTTGTCGATCTGGACAGCTGACACTACACCAGAGAACACACACTGGAGAGAAACCTTATAGCTGTGGTCAATGTGGGAAGAGTTTTGCTGCATCTGGCTCTCTGACTCTACACCAGAGAATACACACAGGAGAGAAACCTTATAGCTGTGGTCAATGTGGGAAGAGTTTTGCTGCATCTGGCTCTCTGACTCTACACCAGAGAATACACACAGGAGAGAAACCTTATAGCTGTGGTCAATGTGGGAAGAGTTTTACTCAGTCAGGCGGCCTGATATCACACCAAAGAACACACACAGGAGAGAAATCTTATAGCTGTGATCAATGTGGGAAGAGTTTTACTCAGTCAGGCAGCCTGAGATTACACCAAAGAACACACACAGGAGAGAAATCTTATAGCTGTGATCAATGTGGGAAGAGTTTTACTACATCTGGCTCTCTGGCTCTACACCAGAGAACACACACAGGAGAGAAACCTTATAGCTGTGGTCAATGTGGGATGAGTTTTACTACATCTGGCTCTCTGACTCTACACCAGAGAAGACACACAGGAGAGAAACCTTATAGCTGTGGTAAATGTGGGAAGAGTTTTGCTGCATCTGGCTCTCTGACTCTACACCAGAGAATACACACAGGTGAGAAACCTTATAGCTGTGGTCAATGTGGGAAGAGTTTTGCTGCATCTGGCTCTCTGACTCTACACCAGAGAATACACACAGGTGAGAAACCTTATAGATGTGGTCAATGTGGGAAGAGTTTTGCTGCATCTGGCTCTCTGGCTCTACACCAGAGAACACACACAGGAGAGAAATCTTATAGCTGTGATCAATGTGGGAAGAGTTTTACTGCATCTGGCTCTCTGACTGTACACCAGAGAAGACACACAGGAGAGAAACCTTATAGCTGTGATCAATGTGGGAAGAGTTTTACTGCATCTAGCAATCTGACTGTACACCAAAGAACACACACAGGAGAGAAACCTTATAGCTGTGATCAATGTGGGAAGAGTTTTGCTGCATCTGGCTCTCTGGCTCTACACCAGAGAACACACACAGGAGAGAAACCTTATAACTGTGATCAATGTGGGAAGAGTTTTACTACCTCTAGCCAGCTGACTATACACCAGAGAACACACACAGGAGAGAAATCTTATAGCTGTGACCAGAGATAATCTGATTAAAGATCTCTGATCAAACATCAGAAAATACATGAAGGAGTTGTTTCATGATATCAATGAATTAATGTCACAATGTAGATTGTTTTAACATTGTAGAAGGAGTATTTTAATGATGTCACAATGTAGAATGTTTTAACATTGTAGTAGGAGTATTTTAATGATGTCACAATGTAGAACCCTAAACGTTTGTCCCCTGTTCTATTGATTTCAACATGATATGGATATTAGCCTCAGGGGAAAATCCAGGCTCTGAAATGGAAGAGTTACTATTTATGAGATTTAACAAAAAGTGACTAACAAAAAAAGAGCTGTGTTATACTTACCACGTTGGTGACCCACTGGAATCAAAATGCACCACTTCAAAATGTAGCTAGCTGTTTTCTACAAATTGTCCTCTAACCAGGGATGTACACATTATTCCCAGATTCCGTGTGGTTTTTGAGCTGTTAGTTTTAACAGGACGTGCAACCTCATCTCCCTCCTCTCGCAGAAATGATTTCAACATGATATCGAAGAGTTATGACATAAGTGTTGCGTTTCTTTGTTTAGCGACCCCTAAATTTAAATGCATCAGTCCAAAATGTAGCTGACTGTCTTCTGCAGGTTGTCCTCTAATCAGTGAGGTAAAATATATCTCCCATTTCCATGTGTTTTTTTAGTTGTGTTAGTTTCAACAGCACGTACAACCTGATTTTCCCCCCTAATGTTATGTTTAGGTTTGGACATGTTAAAACTGTGTTTTGACATTGGGCTATCCCACCTCGCAAAATGTCATTGATAAGATGTTGAAAATAAGACGATGCAATCAAATATTTCATATTTACATTTCATATAACATTTTGTAATGATAATTATTTATGCAACCAACTGACAATTTTTTGGTACAATTATATTGACATGTTTCCCCTGCTTTTAGAATATCAGGGTTCATTGTGAGGACAACTTGGTTTCTGATTGTCTCAAGGTGGGCAGTCAAACAGTTTTGTGTTTTGCGTTTAGCCAGTGCGTTGCCATGGATCACAGTTTATTTTGACTGCATGTTTTTCCGTATTGGAGATGAGTTTTGTTTGGGCTCGTTCCAAGTGGACGAGAGTTCTAGAAGCTAGTGAGTTTTAGGAAGACGAGAGTTCTAGAAGCTAGTGAGTTTTAGGACGACAGTCAGAAGCTAATTTTATAAATGTATATTTTTTTCTATTTTTTAATTGTTGACAGCCAGTAGACACCATGTTTATATTGGTGAAGGTGAAGCATTGTAGTTGATTATAATGTGAAATGGAAGTTGTTTTCTGTTGGTGGTAAGCATTGTATTAAGGTGTTAGTCTTTGGTTTTTCCATTTATGTTTTAAGGTTGGACTTTAGCACGTCTAGCTCGTTAGCACGTCTAGCTCGTTAGCACGTCTAGCTCGTTAGCACGTCTAGCTCGTTAGCACGTCTAGCTCGTTAGCACGTCTAGCCCGTTAGCACGTCTAGCCCGTTAGCACGTCTAGCCCGTTAGCGCGTTACCACGTCTAGCGCGTTAGCACGTAGGACGCACTGATTGGTGTCACCTCGTTAGTCAGTATGTGTTACACCTGTGCTGGCTTGTCCATCTCGTTAGTGGGAAGGTGTTTCACCTGAGCTGGTCCAGGTTCTATTTAAGAGTGTCTGGCCCAGTGCTCCAGTTGTCTTGATACATGTGGAGAGTCAACACCTTTAGTTGCTCCACCTTTTTGGTTTACTTCCTGTCTTTAAGTTTGGTGTGGGATTTTCTTTTGTTTGCCTCTTCTTGGACAGATTTAGTGGGTCTCATGGTGGGTGTCTTTTAGGTCCCAGTTGTTGTTACTAGTCAAATTCCAGTGGACACCCCCATAGTGTCTTTCAGAGCCCCTCCTAAAAAACAAGCCTTTATTTTGGGTTGGTTGTTGCATCCAATTAATATTTTAATCAATGGCATTTTCTTATGGTGCCAATTAGTCTTTCAGTTGTTAATCTTCTGTTTGTTGTGTACTAAATATTTCTGTTTATTTTCATTTTTTTAATTAGTTTTTTTTCTGTGAAACCATTGTGTTGCATCCATGTCTGAAATGTGCTGTATAAATAAAGCTTGATTTGATTTCATCAAATTAACCCAATGACTGACCAATCAACAGACTCCTGGTCCATCTTAGTATGAAAACAGTATCAATCCCACTTTTCCAGCCTGCTGAAGGCGTGGTGGAGTGGTAAACACCACCCCTGGCTCTACCAGGGGCTTGAGGTGGTCTCCCACAGCTCTGCTTATGTCATGTTCTGTGGCCTTGCAGTTCCATTTCTTGACTGACCCTGCAACACAGAAACACATTTAGTCATATTATATACAACACTTAAAGTAATGGATATGGAGCATCTATGGCCTCAGTTACACCTGGCACCTAAATGTGACTTCTGTCATCTGATCACTCCAAACTGCATTAGGTCTGGATGCACAAAAGTCACAATGTGCTGCATTAGATTTAGATCTGCCAGGATGGGCATTGTGTTCGGAATTTGAGTCTGGCCACCGAATATGCAAATTAACGTTCATACAGCCAAAAGGGGTGAGAAATTACACCAATATCAGTGGACAATTTGCACTAATGTAAATAAACATAGAGGATGGAACATATTCCCTTTAGCTGACGTGATGAACCGCTAAGGGGACATAAATATTTACCATCTAAACCATGTGTGACCTCTCACCTCTCTGGCTGTAGAAGTGTTCTTCCTAACCAGTCCCTCAACAGCTCTCTGACTGAGCTCCACCCTCACTGGGTCTTCAGAGGAGAGGAAGGCTGAGGAGGGATGGAAGGATGAATGGATCAGTCAGTCAATAAAGTGTAGAGCTGCTGTCTGACAAAATCACTATTTTAGTAGTTCATTAAAGTAAATAAGGCTTTATGACTGCTGAATACCAACTATCAATCACTTAGATCATGTATTTTCAGGTAGAGATACATCCTTGGGACGTCCCTAGCCCGTTGAAGTTGACATTTAAAATGGTTAAGGTTAGGGTCTAAGGTAGGGATGTCCCAAGGATCCCAGATAGCATTGACCATTGTGCATTCTTCTGTCTCTTTTACAAAGCAGGTGTAAAAGAAACACAGACAAGACAAGTAGGCACGCAGTGCATTATGGTCATTGTAGTTTAAAAAAATAGCTTCTAATTATGCCAATCTGTATGTGGGGTTGTTAGAGAAGAATGTGATTGTCAGCCCTAACAATCCATTCTAGCACCTCATCAGGCTCTGTAAATGTCTTCATTGATGACGTGTTCCATCTATTCCAGGGGACAGCAGAGGAACTTAAACGATTCCACCCCTTCATCAATACAAGCAGTGAACATCTGAAATTCACCCTCACCTTCCATGTGCATAAAACAAGTTATCTGGACATTTTGACTAAGAGGGAGGGGGGTGGTTTTAGCACAGACCTATACAGGAAGCCGATGGACAGGACTTCCCTGTTACACGTAGACAGCTTCCACCCTACACCCCTAAAAGAGATCCTCACCATCAACCAATAAAGTCGCATACACAGGATTTGTAGTACACAGAATGACTATGACAAACAAGCTGACTGTCTGAGTGTTTCAGACAGCGGGGTTACCCAGAGGAATGGCTGGATGAGTGTTTCAGACAGTGGGGTTACCCAGAGGAATGGCTGGATGAGTGTTTCAGACAGCGGGGTTACCCAGAGGAATGGCTGGATGAGTGTTTCAGACAGCGGGGTTACCCAGAGGAATGGCTGGATGAGTGTTTCAGACAGCGGGGTTACCCAGAGGAATGGCTGTCTGAGTGTTTTCAGACAGCGGGGTTACCCAGAGGAATGGCTGTCTGAGTGTTTCAGACAGCGGGGTTACCCAGAGGAATGGCTGGATGAGTGTTTCAGACAGCGGGGTTACCCAGAGGAATGGCTGGATGAGTGTTTCAGACAGCGGGGTTACCCAGAGGAATGGCTGTCTGAGTGTTTCAGACAGCGGGGTTACCCAGAGGAATGGCTGGGTGAGTGTTTCAGACAGCGGGGTTACCCAGAGGAATGGCTGGATGAGTGTTTCAGACAGCGGGGTTACCCAGAGGAATGGCTGTCTGAGTGTTTTCAGACAGCGGGGTTACCCAGAGGAATGGCTGGGTGAGTGTTTCAGACAGCGGGGTTACCCAGAGGAATGGCTGGGTGAGTGTTTCAGACAGCGGGGTTACCCAGAGGAATGGCTGGATGAGTGTTTCAGACAGCGGGGTTACCCAGAGGAATGGCTGGATGAGTGTTTCAGACAGCGGGGTTACCCAGAGGAATGGCTGGATGACGCAAGGGATCTTTATAAAAATACAGTGGTGGAAAAAGTACCCAATTGTCATACTTGAGTAAAGAAAACATTTAAAATGTCCTTTTAATTTTGTAAATTTAAAACAGAAACATAACTGTTTGTACTTATAGGTAACCAGATCGTGACTACATCTCAGTTACTAAGTCTTTAACCACACTGTGTTGTTACACTGGTGAGTAAAAACTCATGCTTCCTACCCTTTAACTTGTTGTCTGAAAATAAAATGTACATTTTACTGAACTGCGTCCAGTCAGCAGATGGACTAGATGCCTCTTAGGCCGCCCATTGTGACTCCATCAAGAATTCAGCAGAGCAAGTTTGTATGAAGGTCTGGTTATTAAATGGGTACATGGTTCAATAGTAATATCCTCTAAAACGCTCTGGTGACAAACTTTGCTGCCCTGTTTCCAGTTGTCCACATGGCTGGGAGAACCTATTCAAGTAATTAAGTAAGTAAATAGATTTTGAAAATGTAAAAAACAACAATGTATTATTAGCTAACTAGCTACAGTGCAGGCTAACTCAAATGAGCTGCTAAATGAGCTAGCTAGTTGGCTTGCTAGCTATCTAACCAACTTAAAATACTGTATAGATAGATAGCTAGCTAAGTGAATTAAATATCAGCAACTACCTAACTTCATATTAGCTAGCTATCTTGATGTATTTATCACTGTAAAAAACAAACTCCAAATGCATTTGTAGGTAGCTAGCTAAGAGCCATGGAGGAGGGTGAAAGGATAGCAGCCCCAACTGTCAGTGAGAAAGGAGGCTATTCTGGATAGAGCAGGTACTTTTGTGTAGTTCCTGTCCCTAGAAGTGAGGACGGAGATAATAGTAACATAATATTCAGTGTGGTGTAATTTGAATATAATGAAGTCTGTTTCTTATGAGGTTTTCTGTCCTCAGATAAAGAGCTCTATGAAAGCCAGTCTACATATGAAGAGGTCCCAATGAAGAGCAGTGGTTCTCAGTCCTGGGGACTCAGAGGGGCACATTGTTGTTTTTGCCTTCACACTGCACAGCTGATTCAAATGATCAACTCATCATCGAGCTTCAAGTGGTATTTATGTATTCATTTGTGATGCCATCTTTGATATGATCCTGTTATTGTCACATGCTACACATGTACATATGTGTGCCCATGCATCTATCAATCCAATGTTATCATGATTTGTTATCAGGGATATTATACTTTAGTAATCCACAATGACCTGGTGATGTAACAGTCTAATAATTACATTGTCTTCCATATTCCTACAGATACCTTGTAACTGGAGATTCCTTCAAAACGATTGCCTACAGTTACCGTGTAGGACACTGCAAGGCTGGGTGACCAGGACCATCTGGGACTGCCTCCTGGAGGAATTCAGGTGTGTGAAGGCTACCTGTGTCCTGCGTAACTTCATGAGGATGGACACGAGGACCAGGAGGGGATCTGCAGCTCGTCGCCGTGTGCCAGAGGAGGAGTCTGCTGCTCTGCAGGATGTTTCAAGGATGGGGTTCAACAACGCAGCAAGAGAGGCAATCCGTGTGCAGGAGATCTTCACCTCCTACTTCTTCAAAGAGGGTGCTGTTCCCTGGCAACACCATAGACTACACTATGCACAACCAAAGGCTCTTTTAAGAGCCATTCACATTGCAATAAGAGTATTCTTCCATTTACTGAGCTATGTCAACTGGAGTTATTCAATTCACAGTTTCTCTCCCTTTGATTTCTACTTCTCAGGTGAGGGTGCTGTTTAGGTAAGGGTGTGATGTCTGTACAAAAACAAAACAGGCAATTTTAAATCACCCATATTGAAAAAATGTAGAACAATTAGACACCCTATAACCCACACCTACACACTCATGTATCAATCTGATTGATGGATTGTGTTGTGCAGTAAGCAGGTTCAGGTGTATAACTGTGGCTCCTTCCACCTTCAAAGAATAGGCAAGAGGGCCAACCATGGAGAATAGTAAGACACTTCATTATTTCTATAACTACGCTATATTGTTTGTCCTTGTGGGTCCGTTCATGTTTTTCAACATAAAGTACTCTGCAGCCACTTAGTGTGGTGTGGACACCAGGTGAGGCCACACACAGATTCCTGTTGAACACTGTCGCTTTAACTACCTTATTTTCTCAATAACAGTCTCTCTCCTTCACTTCATCCCTCTCTCCTCTTCTCCCTAAATCCTCTAGGTTATATCAGCTGTGTCGGTGAACCCCTCCTGCATCTGAACTGGCTACATAGAGGGCACAGCATGATCAGAGGTGAGAGGTCACTTGGTCAGGTCAACAGGAAGTATTATTAAAGAGATGCTTTACATTGAAATACAGATAGAGATGCAGTAGTCCCAGAGTTAATGATCCCAGGTCAGTTTATATTATACAGGAAGTATTATTAAAGAGATGCTTTACATTGAAATACAGACAGAGATGCAGTAGTCCCAGAGTTAATGATCCCAGGTCAGTTTATATTATACAGGAAGTATTATTAAAGAGATGCTTTACATTGAAATACAGACAGAGATGCAGTAGTCCCGGAGTTAATGATCCCAGGTCAGTTTATATTATACAGGAAGTATTATTAAAGAGATGCTTTACATTGAAATACAGATATAGATGCAGTAGTCCCAGAGTTAATGATCCCAGGTCAGTTTATATTATACAGGAAGTATTATTAAAGAGATGCTTTACATTGAAATACAGATATAGATGCAGTAGTCCCAGAGTTAATGATCCAAGGTCAGTTTTGTATTTCACCTCCTGATTGATGACTAACAATGTTAGAATAAAAAACACAAGGTTTAAACATGCTCTCTCTCGCCGTCTGTCTCTCGTCTGCAGGTATGTTTTGATGTGAGAGGAGGCCAACCCCCAGTCCCATCATCACCACCTCACCTGCTTTTAAGAACCTTTGGGCCGACGAGAGACACTATTATATAATTGTGATGAACTGAGAGAATATTTATGTAGCACTGTGTTTCATTAATCATGTGCTGCCTTCCCTGCTCCTATGTGCTTACCTCTTTCCCTTTCTGTCTTTTACACCTCTCTCACCACCTCCTCTTTCTTCCTCTGTTTTTATAATGCACAACAGATGTGCATTGAAGTACTGATTGAACTTGTATTTATAACACTTGGATAATGAGCTTTTCAATAAAGCGTTTCACATTCTCTACTGGTTGAAATGAAGTGTAATGTGATGAAATACTCCACCTATCCTGTGTTTATCAGATCAATGCAGATGAAGGGCATTAGATGTTGAGATGAACCAGTGTTAGAGTATTTACATGATGCATAGGAAGTGTAGTGTTCTGTTTTTTAACATTATATTTCTGTATATATGAATTAACTAGTTAAATCCTGTTTCTAGTCTATTAGTTACAACGTGTAACCATTGATGTCCCAGGACCAAGATTGGTAAACACTGTTGAAGTGTATAATTGTAATCCATACATGCAGACACAGCGTCATTCAAAGACTGGAATTTGATACTCCTGGTATTGGATATGACTGAAAAAATTATCTCAAAGACATTCATACCTAAACTGCACCTTTATTTGCCAAGGTAGAGTACATGATCAGTGAATATATTAAATGTACAGG
This sequence comes from Salmo trutta, assembly GCF_901001165.1. NCBI lineage: Eukaryota > Metazoa > Chordata > Actinopteri > Salmoniformes > Salmonidae > Salmo > Salmo trutta. Next base: position 6,588,695 of record NC_042971.1, on the reverse strand, counting down.
CTACAATGTGGGGATCTCATGCATGGTAATAACTACATGTATATACGACTTGCATCCTTGGCACAACATGATATTATATTCTACTCAATCCATAGGCTTCATTAATGTCATTCAGGCTGTTTTGAAGTTGATACAACTGGCTATGATAGCTGAGGTTCATAGGTTCTGAACTAATATGTATACCAAACGTTTGGGTCCATACACAGATCGGCTAGATAGCTAGCTACACATCCATAGGCATACAGGTATTTTAATCATCCACTGCACAATAAGCAAGAACATAGCTACCTACGTTATTTCATCTATCTGCATGGCAAATATCAGCAAGGCAAGCTTACGAAATTGTACATTCAATTTACAGTAAATTATTCAGCTAGCTAGATTATATACATCCACTGTTTCACAAAACTACCGCCTGGTTTGTTGGTTGTTTCGGGAGTCCCTAAAACAACCAGAATGACAATTTCATACTCATGTCACAACACCCATAAAGCTAGTCAGCTAGCTGGCTAATGTTAGCTAGTCAGCTAGCTGGCTAATGTTAGCTAATCAGCTAGCTGGTTAATGTTAGCTAGTCAGCTAGCTGGTTAATGTTAGCTAGTCAGCTAGCTGGCTAATGTTAGCCAGTCAGCTAGCTGGCTAATGTTAGCTAGCTGGCTATTGTTAGCTAGTCAGCTAGCTGGATAATGTTAGCTAGTCAGCTAGTTGGTTAATGTTAGCTAGTCAGCTAGTTGGTTAATGTTAGCTAGTCAGCTAGTTGGTTAATGTTAGCTAGTCAGCTAGCTGGCTAATGTTAGCTAGCTGGCTATTGTTAGCTAGTCAGCTAGCTGGATAATGTTAGCTAGTCAGCAAGCTGGCTAATGTTAGCTAGTCAGCTAGTTGGCTAATGTTAGCTAGTCAGCTAGCTTGCTAAATCGCGTTTTCGTAAATGAACTTTACGATAAAAAAAAAGCATAATCGTTTGTCTCTACATTAACTAACATTCCTGTCAACTGTACATGTTTTTGCATGATTCGTTATGAAGTTATAATCCCTTACATTTGCTTCCATCCTAGTGTTTCTGTCCTCCATCTTTGATCCAGTTCAGTTCTGTGTAGGGGTACCCCTCTCTCCTAGTATTTCTGTCCGCCATCTTTGATCCAGTTCAGTTCTGTGAAGAGGTACCCCTCTCTCCTAGTATTTCTGTCCGCCATCTTTGATCCAGTTCAGTTCTGTGTATGGGTACCCCTCTCTCCTAGTGTTTCTGTCCACCATCTTTGATCCAGTTCAGTTCTGTGTAGGGGTACCCCTCTCTCCTAGTATTTCTGTCCGCCATCTTTGATCCAGTTCAGTTCTGTGTAGGGGTACCCCTCTCTCCTAGTATTTCTGTCCGCCATCTTTGATCCAGTTCAGTTCTGTGTAGGGGTACCCCTCTCTCCTAGTATTTCTGTCCGCCATCTTTGATCCAGTTCAGTTCTGTGTAGGGGTACCCCTCTCTCCTAGTATTTCTGTCCGCCATCTTTGATCCAGATCAGTTCTGTGTAGGGGTACCCCTCTCTCCTAGTATTTCTGTCCTCCATCTTTGATCCAGTTCAGTTCTGTGTAGGGGTACCCCTCTCTCCTAGTATTTCTGTCCTCCATCTTTGCTGAAGAAAGTCTCACAGTCACTAGTGCAGCAGCAGCCTCCCCCGGTCCTAGTGCCGGCATGATAGGAAATTTAAGATGCGACGTTGACGAAAAAAATAAATCACAGAAAAAATATATTGACTGATATTGATTTATTTAGGGGGGGGCTAATGAATATTTTAGTACCAGCGATGTCCCTTATTCCTACCCTTTAACTTTTTGTCTGACAATAAAATATACATTTTACTCAACTGCGTTACCCACTCCAGTCAGCAGATGGCGGTCTGGGAATTTAACGCAATGCTGTTGGTGTGACGTATAATGTAGTGGACGGAACTCTTCTTTCAACAGTAGCAACAGTTATTCAGCCTCCTCCGTAGCTCGCTAGACAAAATAGCCGAACCAATAAAGCTCTTTAGACGCGTTAGTGTATATTAGCCACTGTGTTTTAAACCCACTTCTGTCGTCTAGTTAGTTATCAGATTTAATTTCATATTTACGGTGTTGTTGTTATTATTCAGCTAGCGGGCTGGTTAAGTTAGCATTAGCCTAGCTAGCTAACATCCCGACCATGCGGTTACTGAGCTACTCTCCTCCTGCTAAAGAAGATGAGGACATCACAGTAAAACAAGAAGTAGAGGGTGAGGCCGTTACTGTGAAAGAAGAAGAAGACGCGTTCAGAGTGAAAGAGGAGGAGGATGTTACAGTAAAAGAAGAGGAGGATGCAGTTTTTGGAGTGAAAAAGGAGGAGGGCGAGATGACTGTTACATCGATAAAGGAGGAGGAGGAAGAAGAGGAGGAAACTGGATATCTGGGCCCGGTTTCCCAAACACATCTTAAGGCGTCCAATGGTTCTAACGGTGAACTTAGACATAAGACCTGTTCCCTGATTAACACTAGTAAGTACTGTCTTAAATACAGAGGCACAAACTCTGCAGTTGTTGAACTGATGTTTGGTGTTATATCGGAAATCTGAAATTGCTACATCCATATTGTGACTTTGAAATTATTAATTTATAGCCATTGATTCTTGAAGAATATAACACATGCCTCATGAGCTTAGTTCAACTGTTTACCCCATCAGAACCCCAAATAAGCTTTTTTTTTTACTCCAATGTTTAGAAATGTAAACCAACACTGTATAGCCTCAACATGGTTAAAACTATAATGTTGATATCATGGATGGTCAGTCCTTGCATCCATAGGTCTGTCTATGAATTTGAAAGTAGTTACATTTCTCCAACCCCATAATCATCTTATAACCAAAACAGTGTTTGAACTGCAGATTGGTTTGTTGTGTGGGTTTTTTAAACAGCAATAAATTGTCAGCCCTGAGGCTTGGTTTGGTAAACAGCTGAGGGATGAGGGAAGGAGAAGTGTAACCACTCTCAAATTTATAGAGAAAGCTATTGTAGCAACCGTAACCCAACACCTAGCGACCTCGTCAAGAAGTTCAGACATCTTGGCGTAACAGTTATAAGGTGTTGGCTTGACAGTCGCTGGACCCAGGTTTGAGTTCAGCTCAGGGCTACCCCATGAATTCACTACACTATGAATACAAGGACTGGCCATCCATGAGGTCATAATGATAGTTTAACCAGGTTTCTAGGCTATATAGTATATTCTAGAATTCATCCATGATGTCATAATGATAGTTTAACCAGGTTTCTAGGCTATATAGTACATTCTAGAATTCATCCATGATGTCATAATGATAGTTTAACCAGGTTTCTAGGCTATATAGTACATTCTAGAATTCATCCATGATGTCATAATGATAGTTTAACCAGGTTTCTAGGCTATATAGTATATTCTAGAATTCATCCATGATGCCATAATGATAGTTTAACCAGGTTTCTAGGATATATAGTATATACTAGAATTCATCCATGATGTCATAATGATAGTTTAACCAGGTTTCTAGGCTATATAGTATATTCTAGAATTCATCCCTGATGTCATAATGATAGTTTAACCAGGTTTCTAGGCTATATAGTATATTCTAGAATTCATCCATGATGTCATAATGATAGTTTAACCAGGTTTCTAGGCTATATAGTATATTCTAGAATTCATCCATGATGTCATAATGATAGTTTAACCAGATTTCTAGGCTATATAGTATATTCTAGAATTACCAGTGTAGATTTCCTGTGTGGGTCAAATTGTTAGAGCTGTTGATAAGTCATTGTATAATATTCAGCCAATTTTTTCCCATGCCATTACATTAAAGGCAATACATACCTAGATTCAATTACATTTATGAATTGGTTTGAAACCTTTGTTTTAAACCCTTCTCAAAGTTGGTGCCTTGACGGATTTGTAAAAAAGGGTTTGTCATGAAACACCATTTTTTTTTAAATTTAAATATAACCTTTATTTAACTAGGCAAGTCACTTAAGAACAAATTCTTATTTACAATGACTGCCTACCCCGGACGACGCTGGGCCAATTGTGCGCCGCTCTATGGGACTCCCAATCATGGCCGATTGTGATACAGCCTGGATTTGAACCAGGGTGTCTGTAGTGACGCCTCAAGCACTGAGATGCAGTGTCTTAGACCGCTGCGCTTCTCAGGAGCCCCAAAATCATTTTCTAGTGCTGTCCCCAACTAAAATAAATCTTGGTCAACCAAGAGTCATCTGTTCTTTCTACCAATCACACCATGTGTTTTTATAAAATCTATATGTACTGAACTTGTCTGATGCTTTAAGCACGCTGTTTGACAAAATAAGACTCACAAATGACTAAAGGGAGCCAGTCATCAACATAACCTTTTTTTTTTACTAGACAAGTCAGTTAAGAACAAATTCTTACTTTCAATGACGGCCTAGGAACAGTGGGTTAACTGCCTTGTTCAGGGGCAGAATGACAGATTTGTACCTTGTCAGCTCGGGGATTCGATCTTGCAACCTTTCGGTTACTAGTCCAACGCTCTAATCACTAGGCTACACTGCTGCCCTAACCAGAAGCGCCCCCCCCCACTGCTGGACTTTGTAAATTCTGCCGTTCTGCTCCTGAAGTTTTCAGTAATAGACTACAGATAGACTAATAGACTACAAATAGACAACACCAGCAGTCGGCAACCTTTTCCAGTTGGAGTGCCAATTTATCTGACCATTTCTACTGTTCTGGTGCCAGTTATGATTTTCATATTCACATTTTACTGGAACAGTTTCATTTAATTTATAATACTATCTCAAAATTATTGTCTGATTAATCTACATTCTATCTAAATGAAAATTATACAAATCTAAAAAAAATCTAAAAATCTACTATGTAAAAAGATAGCCTACATATAGCCAACAAATAAAAACATTGCATTCTGCAGGTAGAAAATATCCTGATAAAAATTAATACTTTGGCTGCACATGGCCTGTCTACAACAAACTTGAAACATTGTATCAACTATCAACTGGACCCCCTGAAACTTGCAACATTGTATAAAATATTCTGGCCCTCAGTTTTCCTGCCAGTGAGTTCTGGACAGACACAGCTGTAGGCTATTTGTGCAAAGGATAAAAAGTAATCAGGTATTTTATGATGTTTTCACTGGATCAGAGAATTACATTTTTCCCTTTTATGCCGAGTGGTTATCAAAAGGGCGAGAGCTGGAAATATTTTACAAAAATACTTTGAGGAACTATTGTCATTTGCAATTGATTTTTTGACTGTATTAACTATGTTTTGTTTATTCCATGTGTAACTCTGTGTTGTTGTATGTGTCGAATTGCTATGCTTTATCTTGGCCAGGTCGCAGTTGCAAATGAGAACTTGTTCTCAACTAGCCTTCCTGGTTAAATAAAGGTGAAATTACTTTATTTTCTTTTTATTAGACTTTGTTTACTTGCTGTTTGAGGTGAAAAAAAAATATTTGAGAAGCTCCGCAACTCATTAGTTGTGGTGCATTAAGACAATCAGAAGTACTGTCAGACATCCCCAAATGGGCACATTTATAGGCCTACATTTGCACACAGGCCAGGTAGACTAGTCCTACTTCTATATGCGTAATCAGGTGTGTGTCCTTATTCAACATTGACAGGAGTGTTTCAAACAAAAGACTATTAATAAATTGACAAAACTGACGCATCTTGCTGGGTCAGGTCTGGGTGGTCTGCCAGGGGCCGTTTCATTTAGTATCCATTTGGGTCGGCATGGGGAATGATTGTATTTCCCCATAGTATGTTGTACCGAAGTTGACCGACTGAAAGGGAGTGTAACTTTATGACCGTTGGATTTGGGCTAAACTTTGAACATTGAGATATTAAAGACATGATAGATCAGAGGCAGAGTATATAAAGGAGTGAGATCTGTAGAAAGACAGAGTGGCTGTGGAATGTGCTGGGTGGACGGGAGGAGATCACAGGATTGGTTTAGGGAAGCGGATGGAACCTAACACTATAATTAGTGTTCCCTGAAGGAGGGAAACGAGGTGCAACACCTATTTGGCCCCACCCCTTCCTGGGTCGGTGAAGAGCCTTATTAAATTTAAGGAATAAATCCAAGCCTCACTCTCATCACCTGTGGAAGGCAGGGCTTCCAGAGAGGCGTGGATTTAATAGTATGTTGTACCTAGTTTCCCTCCTTCAGGGAACAGTAGTTAGGGTCATAACGTTACGCTTGTCATATGATGAACTTCAACTTAAATACTGGATCTTGCTGTCGGACAATTTTTTTGTATTCTGAAATGCACTCGAACTATGTATCATTTAGTGGCTCCTTATGTTACGCTGTGAAAACCGTTTTCGTGGGCACAGAAATCCTAAATCATTTCAGAGTTTGCTAAATCCAATGGTTTTTAACTGAGTCATCTTGTAATCCAAGATGGCGTAGCAGTAAGACGTGTTTGTTGTAAATGTTATGTTTTTTTCGTATTTTTTTGTATATATTGCAACATATTTCAATCTCTTGTTCCATTTTTTAATTAAATATACCTTCCAGCAACCCGCCTCACATTGGGTGAGACCTTATAGCTAGAACCTCCATCAGAAGCTAACCAGCTAATTAGCTACTAGCTATTTAGTCATTGTTAGCCACTGCTAGCGGCCTTTACCTTTTTAGCTCAGACATCAGTCACTTTTAGCCTGGATAATACCTGCCAGTCTGCACAGCGCGATATCAACCCTGAGCATATCGGACTGTTTTTCTCCACTACATCACCGTATTCCTGCCGTAAGCTCTGGACCATTACACCGGATAATTGCAGCTAGCTAGCTGCCACCGAGTGGCCCAGCCTCGAAGCTAGCCTTGAGCCTGGCCAATCTCCCGGCCTGCTCAGTGGACCCTATGATCACTCGGCTACACAGCTGATGCCTCCCAGACTCTTCACTAAGATGACTAGAAGCCACTACATCACCGGATTCCTGCCGTAAGCTCTGGACCTTTGCACCGGATTGGCTATAGTGGCTAACGCCCTTGTCCTGAAGCTAGCACCAGTTAGCCTCAAGCCAGGTGCATCTCCCGGCTAGCAAACAAAATTACTCCAAAATTACTCCAGCTACAATACCTCTTGCCAATTGGCCTGGACCCTTTGTCAACATGGAGCCCCGCCAATCCATCACGACTGGTCTGCCGACGTAATTCCGTCTGATGTGCCCTCAACCGGCCTTTGCCAGACGTCGGTGCCCTTGTCCTGAAGCTAGCACCAGTTAGCCTCGAGCCAGGCGCATCTCCTGGCTAGCGTAGTAACGACTACCTAACGGCTTCCCTGTTTCATATATTCCTGTTCATTGGACCCTATGATCACTTGGCTACATAGCTGATGCCTGCTGGACTGTTCATTAATCACGGTACTCCATTTTGTTTATTTTGTTGATCTGTCGGCCGCAGCCTCGAACTCAGGCCCTGTGTGTAGTTAACTGACCCTCTCTGCCCATTCATCGCCATTGTCGTGTCTTTGGGCACCATTATACTGAATACATGTTTATCAAATCTATCTGTAGTCTATTAGTCTATTACTGAAAACTTCAGGAGCAGAACAGCAGAATTTACGAAGTCCAGCAGTGGGGGGGTTCTTCTGGTGAGGTTGGGGCGGCAGCGCAGCCTAGTGGTTAGAGCGCTGGACTAGTAACCGAAAGGTTGCAAGATCGAATCCCTGAGCTGACAAGGTACAAATCTGTCATTCTGCCCCTGAACAAGGCGGTCTGTTCCTAGGCCGTCACTAAAAATAAGAATTTGTTCTTAACTGACTTGCCAAATAAAATAAAAATGTAAAAAGGTTATGTTGATGACTGGCTCCCTCTAGTCATTTGTGTGTCTTATTTATTTAATCAAACAGTGTGCTTAAAGCATCAGACAAGTTCAGTACATAGAGATTTTTTTTAAAACACATGGGGTGATTGGTAGAAAGAACAGATGACTCTTGGTTGGCCAAGGTGTATTTTAGTTGGGGACAGCACTAGAATATGATTTTGGGGCTCCCGAGCGGCGCAGCGGGCACTGCATCTCAGTGCTTGAGACGTCACTACAGACACCCTGGTTCAAATCCAGGCGGTATCACAACCGGCCGTGATTGGGAGTCCCTATAGGGCGGCGCACAATGGCCCAGCGTCGTCCGGGGTCGGCAGTCATTGTAAATAAGAATATGTTCTTAACTGACTTGCCAAGTTAAATAAAGGTTACATTTAAATAAATAAAAAATGTGTTAAATGACAAACCATTTTTTACACATCTGTCAAGACACCAACTTTGAGAAGGGTTTAAAACAAAGGTTTCAAACCAATTCATGAATGTAATTGAATCTAGGTATGTCTTGCCTTTAATGTAAGGCCATGAAAAAAAATTGGCTGAATATTATACAATGACTTATCAACAGCTCTAATAATTTGCCTCCACAGGAAATCTACACTGGCAGTTATAGAATATACTATATATCCTAGAAACCTGGTTAAACTATCATTATGACATCATGGATGAATTCTAGAATATACTATATAGCCTAGAAACCTGGTTAAACTATCATTATGACATCATGGATGAATTCTAGAATATATTATATAGCCTAGAAACCTGGTTAAACTATCATTATGACATCATGGATGAATTCTAGAATATACTATATATCCTAGAAACCTGGTTAAACTATCATTATGACATCATGGATGAATTCCAGAATATACTATATAGCCTAGAAACCTGGTTAAACTATCATTATGACCTCATGGATGAATTCTAGAAGATACTATATACCCTAGAAACCTGGTTAAACTATCATTATGACATCATGGATGAATTCTAGAATATATTATATAGCCTAGAAACCTGGTTAAACTATCATTATGACATCATGGATGAATTCTAGAATATACTATATAGCCTAGAAACCTGGTTAAACTATCATTATGACATTATGGATGAATTCTAGAATATACTATATATCCTAGAAACCTGGTTAAACTATCATTATGACATCATGGATGAATTCTAGAATATACTATTTAGCCTAGAAACCTGGTTAAACTATCATTATGACATCATGGATGAATTCTATAATATACTATATAGCCTAGAAACCTGGTTAAACTATCATTATGACATCATGGATGAATTCTAGAATATACTATATATCCTAGAAACCTGGTTAAACTATCATTATGACATTATGGATGAATTCTAGAATATACTATATAGCCTAGAAACCTGGTTAAACTATCATTATGACATCATGGATGAATTCTAGAATATACTATATAGCCTAGAAACCTGGTTAAACTATCATTATGACATCATGGATGAATTCTAGAATATACTATATAGCCTAGAAACCTGGTTAAACTATCATTATGACATCATGGATGAATTCTAGAAGATACTATATACCCTAGAAACCTGGTTAAACTATCATTATGACATCATGGATGAATTCTATAATATACTATATATCCTAGTAACCTGGTTAAACTATCATTATGACATCATGGATGAATTCTAGAATATACTATATAGCCTAGAAACCTGGTTAAACTATCATTATGACATCATGGATGGCCAGTCCTTGTATTCATAGTGTAGTGAATTCAGGGGGTTGCCCTGAGCTGAACTCAAACCTGGGTCCAGCAACTGTCAAGCCAACACCTTATAACTGTTATGCCAAGATGTCTGAACTTCTTGAAGAGGTCGCTAGGTGTTGGGTTACGGTTGCTACAATAGCTTTCTCTAAGAATTTGAGAGTGGTTACATTTCTCCTTCCCCCATCCCTCAGCTGTTTACCAAACCAAGTCTCTGGGCAGCCATTTTGTTGCTGTTTAAAAAACCCACACAACAAACCAATCTGCAGTTCAAACAATAACAAATCTGTCATTCCACCACTATTTTGGTAATAAGATGATTATTACCTATGGATTGACCTATGGATGCAAGGACTGACCATCCATGATATCAACATTATAGTTTTAACCATGTTGATACAGTGTTGATTTACATTGTTTCTAGACATTGGAGTAAAAAAAGCTTATTTGGGGTTCTGATGGGGTACAACAGTTGAACTAAGCTCATGAGACGTGTGTTATATTCTTCAAGAATCAATGGCTATAAATAAATAAATTTAAAGTCACAATATGGATGTAGCTATTGCAGATTTCCGCTTTAACACCACTCATCAGTTCAACAACTGCTGAGTTTGTGCCTCTGTTTTTAAGGCAGTACTTACTAGTGTTAATCAGGGAACGGTTTCTCAAAACCATCTCACGGCTAAGTTCACCGTTGGATGCCTTAAGATGCTTTTGGGAAATCGGGCCCAGATATCCAGTTTCCTCCTCTTCTTCCTCCTCCTCCTCTTTTATCGATGTAACAGTGATCTCCTCCTCCTCATCTTTCACTCCATAAACTGCATCCTCCACTCCTTTTACTGTAACATTCTCCTCCTCTTTCACTCTGAACGCGTATTTTTCTTCTTTCACAGTAACGGCCTCACCCTCTACTTCTTGTTTTACTGTGATGTTCTCTTCTTTAGCAGGAGAGTAGCTCAGTAACCGCATGGTCGGAGATGTTAGCTAGCTAGGCTAATGCTAACTTAACCAGCCCGCTAGCTAACAAATAACAACAACACCGTAAATATGAAATGAAATCGGATATTTACCTAGACGACAGAAGTGGGTTTAAAACACTGTGGCTAATATACACTAAAGCGTCTAAAGAGCTTTATTGTTTTGGCTATTTTGTCTAGCAAGCTACCGAGGTGGCTGAATAACTGTAGCTGCTGTTGAAAGAAGCGTTTCGTCCACTAGATTATACGTCACACTAACAGTATTACCTTAAATTCCCAGACCGCCATCTGCTGACTGGAGTGGGTAACGCAGTTGAGTAAAATGTACATTTAATTTTCAGACAAAAAGTTAAAGGGTAGGAATCAGGGACGTCGCTAGGCCTAAAATATTCATTAGCCCCCCTTAAATAAATCAATATCAGTCAATATATATTTTCTGTGATTTCTTTTTTTCGTCAACCGTTCCATCGCATCTTAAACTTCTTACCGGGCGGCACTAGGACCGGGGGAGGCTGCTGCTGCACTAGTGACTGATAGACTTTCTTCAGCAAAGATGGCGGACAGAAATACTAGGAGAGAGGGGTACCCCTACACAGAACTGAACTGGATCAAAGATGGAGGACAGAAATACTAGGAGAGAGGGGTACCCCTACACAGAACTGAACTGGATCAAAGATGGCGGACAGAAATACTAGGAGAGAGGGGTACCCCTACACAGAACTGAACTGGATCAAAGATGGAGGACAGAAATACTAGGAGAGAGGGGTACCCCTACACAGAACTGAACTGGATCAAAGATGGCGGACAGAAATACTAGGAGAGAGGGGTACCCCAACACAGAACTGAACTGGATCAAAGATGGAGGACAGAAATACTAGGAGAGAGGGGTACCCCTACACAGAACTGAACTGGATCAAAGATGGCGGACAGAAATACTAGGATGGAAGCAAATGTAAGGGATTATAACTTCATAACAAATCATGCAGAAACATGTGCTGTTGACAGGAATGTTAGTTAGCTGGCTAGCTTTATGGGTGTTGTGACATGAGTATGAAATTGTAATTCTGCTTGTTTTAGGGACTCCTGAAATAACCAGCAAACCAGGCTGTCGTTTTGTGAAACAGTGGATGTATAGAATCTAGCCAGCTGAAGAATTCACTGCAAATTGAATGTACAATTGTGTAAGCTTGCCTTGCTGATATTTGCCATGCAGATAGATGAAATAACGTAGCTAGCTATGTTCTTGCTTATTGTGCAGTGGATGATTATAATACCTGTATGTCTATGGATGAGTAGCTAGCTATCTAGCCGATCTGTGTATGGACCCAAACGTTTGGTATACATATTAGTTCAGAACCTATGAACCTCAGCTATCATAGCCAGTTGTATCAACTTCAAAACAGCCTGAATGACATTAATGAAGCCTATGGATTGAGTAGAATATAATATCATGTTGTGCCAAGGATGCAAGTCGTATATACATGTAGTTATTACCATGCATGAGATCCCCACATTGTAGCCTGTACATTTAATATATTCACTGATCATGTACTCTACCTTGGCAAATAAAGGTGCAGTTTAGGTATGAATGTCTTCAAGATTATTTTTCAGTCATATCCAATACCAGGAGTATCAAATTCCAGTCTTTGAATGACGCTGTGTCTGCATGTATGTATTACAATTATACACTTCAAAAGTGTTTACCAATCTTGGTCCTGGGACATCAATGGTTACACATTGTAACTAATAGACTAGAAACAGGATTTAACTAGTTAATTCAAATATACATAAATATAATGTTAAAAAACAGAACACTACACTTCCTATGCATCATGTAAATACTCTAACACTGGTTCATCTCAACATCTAATGCCCTTCATCTGCATTGATCTGATAAACACAGGATAGGTGGAGTATTTCATCACATTACACTTCATTTCAACCAGTAGAGAATGTGAAACGCTTTATTGAAAAGCTCATTAACCAAGTGTTATAAATACAAGTTTAATCTGTCCTTCAATGCACATCTGTTGTGCATTATAAAAACAGAGGAAGAAAGAAAAGGTGGTGAGAGAGGTGTAAAAGACAGAAAGGGAAAGAGGTAAGCACATAGGAGCAGGGAAGGCAGCACATGATTAATGAATCACAGTGCTACATAAATATTCTCTCAGTTCATCACAATCACATAATAGTGTCTCTCGTCGGCACAAAGGTTCTTAAAAGCAGGTGAGGTGGTGATGATGGGACTGGGGGTTGGCATCCTCTCACATCAAAACATATCTGCAGACGAGAGACAGACGGCGAGAGAGAGCATGTTTAAACCTTGTGTTTTTTATTCTAACATTGTTAGTCATCAATCAGGAGGTGAAATAAAAAACTGACCTGGGATCATTAACTCTGGGACTACTGCATCTATATCTGTATTTCAATGTAAAGCATCTCTTTAATAATACTTCCTGTATAATATAAACTGACCTGGGATCATTAACTCTGGGACTACTGTATCTCTGTCTGTATTTCAATGTAAAGCATCTCTTTAATAATACTTCCTGTATAATATAAACTGACCTTGGATCATTAACTCTGGGACTACTGCATCTCTAACTGTATTTCAATGTAAAGCATCTCTTTAATAATACTTCCTGTATAATATAAACTGACCTGGGATCATTAACTCTGGGACTACTGCATCTCTATCTGTATTTCAATGTAAAGCATCTCTTTAATACTACTTCCTGTTGACCTGACCAAGTGACCTCTCACCTCTGATCATGCTGTGCCCTCTATGTAGCCAGTTCAGATGCAGGAGGAGTTCACCGACACAGCTGATATAACCTAGAGGATTTAGGGAGAAGGGGAGAGAGGGATGAAGTGAAGGAGAGAGACTGTTATTGAGAAATTAAGGTAGTTAAAGTGACAGTGTTCAACAGGAATCTGTGTGTGGCCTCACCTGGTGCCCACACCACACTAAGTGGCTGCAGAGGACTTTATGCTGAAAAACATGAACGGACCCACAAGGATAAACAATATAGCGTAGTTATAGAAATAATGAAGTGTCTTACTATTCTCCATGGTTGGCCCTCTTGCCTATTCTTTGATGGTGGAAGGAGCCACAGTTATACACTTGAACCTGCTTACAGCACAACACAATCCATCAATCAGATTGATACATGAGTGTGTAGGTGTGGGTTATAGGGTGTCTAATTGTTCAACATTTTTTCAATATGGGTGATTTAAAATAGCCTGTTTTGTTTTTGTACAGACATCACACCCTTACCTACACAGCACCCTCACCTGAGAAGTAGAAATCAAAGGGAGAGAAACTGTGAATTGAATAACTGCAGTTGACATAGCTCAGTAAATGGAAGAATACTCTTATTGCAATGTGAATGGCTCTTAAAAGAGCCTTTGGTTGTGCATAGTGACGTCTATGGTGTTGCCAGGGAACAACACCCTCTTTGAAGAAGTAGGAGGTGAAGATCTCCTGCACACGGATTGCCTCTCTTGCTGCGTTGTTGGACCCCATCCTTGAAACATCCTGCAGAGCAGCAGACTCCTCCTCTGGCACATGGCGGCGAGCTGCAGATCCCCTGGTCCTCGTGTCCATCCTCATGAAGTTACGCAGGACACAGGTAGCCTTCACACACCTGAATTCCTCCAGGAGGCAGTCCTAGATGACCCTGGTCACCCAACCTTGCAGTGCCCTACACGGTAACTGTAGGCAATCGTTTTGAAGGAATCTCCAGTTACAGGGTCTCTGTAGGAATATGTAAGACAATGTAATTATTAGACTGTTACATCACCAGGTCATTGTGGATTACTAAAGTATAATATCCCTGATAACAAATCATGATAACATTGGATTGATAGATGCATGGGCACACATATGTACATGTGTAGCATGTGACAATAACAGGATCATATCAAGGAGGGCATCACAAATGAATACATAAATACCACTTGAAGCTCGATCATTTGAATCAGCTGTGCAGTGTGAAGGCAAAAACAACAATGTGCCCCTCTGAGTCCCCAGGACTGAGAACCACTGCTCTTCATTGGGACCTCTTCATATGTAGACTGGCTTTCATAGAGCTCTTTATCTGAGGACAGACAACCTCACAAGAAACAGACTTCATTATAGTCAAATTACACCACACTGAATATTATGTTACTATTATCTCCGTCCTCACTTCTAGGGACAGGAACTACACAAAAGAACCTGCCCTATCCAGAATAGCCTCCTCTCTCACTGACACTTGGGGCTGCTATCCTTTCACCCTCCTCCATGGCTGTTAGCTAGCTACCTACAAATGTATTTGGAGTTTGTTTTTTACAGTGATAAATACATCAAGATAGCTAGCTAATATGAAGTTAGGTAGCTGGTGATGTTTCATTCACTTAGCTATCTATCTATCTATACAGAATGTGAAGTTGTCTAGATAGCTCATTTAGCAGCTCATTTGAGTTAGCCTGCACTGTAGCTAGTTAGCTAATAATACATTATTTACTTACTTGAATAGGTTCTTCCAGCCATGTGGACAACTGGAAACAGGGCAGTAAAGTTTGTCACCAGATCGTTTTAGAGGATATTACTATTGAACTATGTACCCATTTAATAACCAGACCTTCATACAAACTTGCTCTGCTGAATTCTTGATGGAGTCACAATGGGCGGCCTAAGAGGCATCTAGTCCATCTGCTGACTGGACGCAGTTCAGTAAAATGTACATTTTATCTTCAGACAACAAGTTAAAGTGTAGGAAGCATGAGTTTTTACTCACCAGTGTAACAACACAGTGTGAGACTTAGTAAGTTAGTTGTAGCCACGATCTGGTTCCCTATAAGTACAAACAGTTATGTTTTTGTTTTAAATTTACAAAATTAAAATTACAAATTTACATTTTAAAATGTTTTCTTCACTCAAGTATTACAATTGTTATTTTTTTACGGGTGTAGGGTGGAAGCTGACTCCCCGTAAGAGAGAATTACTGTCAGTCGGCTTCCAGTATAGGTCTGTGCTAAAGCCATCCCCATTCCTCTTAAATCAAAATGTCCAGATAACTTGTTTCATGTGCATCAAAGTTGATGGTGAATTTCAGATGTTCACTGCTTGTATTGATGAAAGAGTAGAATCGATGAAGTTCCTCTGCTGTCCTCTGGAATAGAAGGAATAGATGTAACATCAATGAAGTCATTTTCAGAGCCTGATAAGGTGCTAGAATGGATTGTTAGGGCTGACAATCACATTCTTCTCTAACAACCCCACATATAGACTGGCATAATTAGATGCTATTTTTTTAAACTACAATGACCATAATGCACTGCATGCCGACTTGTCTTGTCTGTGTTTCTTTTACACCTGCTTTGTAAAAGAGACAGAAGAATGCACAACGGTCAATGCAATCTGGGGTCCTTGGGACATCCCTACCCTAAACCCTAACCTTAACTCTAACCATTTTAAATGTCAACTTCAATGGGCTAGGGACGTCCCAAGGATGTATCTCCACCTGAAAATACATGATCTAAATGATTGATCATTGGTATTCAGCAGTCATAAAGCCTTATTTACTTTAATGAACTACTAAAATAGTGATTTTGTCAGACAGCAGCTCTACACTTTATTGAGTGACTGATCCATTCATCCTTCCATCCCTCCTCAGCCTTCCTCTCCTCTGAAGACCCAGTGAGTGTGGAGCTCAGTCAGAGAGCTGTTGAGGGACTGGTTAGGAAGAACACTTCTACAGCCAGAGAGGTGAGAGGTCACACATGGTTTAGATGGTAAATATTTATGTCCCCTTAGCGGTTCATCGCATAAGCAAAAGGTAATATGTTCCATCATCCATGTTTATTTACATTAGTGCAAATTGTCCACTGATACTGGTGTAATTTCTCACCCCTTTCGTCTGTATGAAAGTTAATTTCCCCTCAGGCACACACATTTTGTTCTTTGATATTATGAAGGTAATTTGTGTAAAATGTACTTTTCCCCACTCATTCACCCCATCTCTTTACATTGCTGATGCATATTTGGTGGCCTGACTGCATCCAGACTGTCAAAGGCCCATCCTGGTAGATCTGAACCAAATGCAACTTGGAGTGATCGGATGACAGAAGTCACATTTAGGTGCCAGGTGTAACTGAGGCCATAGATGCTCCATATCCATAACTTTGAGTGTTTGATATATAACTAAAGGTTTTTCTTTCTGTGTTGCAGGGGCAGTCAAGAAATGGAACAGCAAGGCCACAGAACATGACATAAGCATTTACATTTACATTTAAGTCATTTAGCAGACGCTCTTATCCAGAGCGACTTACAAATTGGTGCATTCACCTATAATATCCAGTAGAACAACCACTTTACAATAGTGCATCTAAATCTTTTAAAGGGGGGGGGGGGGTTAGAAGGATTACTTTATCCTATCCCAGGTATTCCTTAAAGAGGTGGGGTTTCAGGTGTCTCCGGAAGGTGGTGATTGACTCCGCTGTCCTGGCATCGTGAGGGAGCTTGTTCCACCATTGGGGTGCCAGAGCGGCGAACAGTTTTGACTGGGCTGAGCGGGAACTGTGCTTCCTCAGAGGTAGGGAGGCGAGCAGGCCAGAGGTGGATGAACGCAGTGCCCTTGTTTGGGTGTAGGGCCTGATCAGAGCCTGAAGGTACGGAGGTGCCGTTCCCCTCACAGCTCCGTAGGCAAGCACCATGGTCTTGTAGCAGATGCGAGCTTCAACTGGAAGCCAGTGGAGAGAGCGGAGGAGCGGGGTGACGTGAGAGAACTTGGGAAGGTTGAACACCAGACGGGCTGCGGCGTTCTGGATGAGTTGTAGGAGTTTGATGGCACAGGCAGGGAGCCCAGCCAACAGCGAGTTGCAGTAATCCAGACGGGAGATGACAAGTGCCTGGATTAGGACCTGCGCCGCTTCCTGTGTGAGGCAGGGTCGTACTCTGCGAATGTTGTAGAGCATGAACCTACAGGATCGGGTCACCGCCTTGATGTTAGTGGAGAACGACAGGGTGTTGTCCAGGATCACGCCAAGGTTCTTAGCACTCTGGGAGGAGGACACAAGGGAGTTGTCAACCGTGATGGCGAGATCATGGAACGGGCAGTCCTTCCCCGGGAGGAAGAGCAGAGCTGTGGGAGACCACCTCAAGCCCCTGGTAGAGCTGGGGGTGGTGTTTACCACTCCACCACGCCTTCAACAGGCTGGAAATGTGGGATTGATCTGTTTGATCCATTTGTTTGTTTCAGTAGTTGAATCCATTGACATATTGTTCATTTTCAACGAATGCACTGGATTGGTTGAAAAGTGATAAACTTACATACCATGCACTATTTGACATAATGTAGATATACTGAATTTACACTTAGACCAAGAGTCTGTTGATTGGTGGGTCATGTTCAAATGAAATCAAGCTTTATTTATACAGCACATTTCAGACATGGATGCAACACAATGGCTTCACAGGAAAAAAACACAAAAATGAAAATTAACAAAAATGTACTATACAAACATAAGAGGATAAAAACAGAAGAATAACTGAAAGAGTAATGAGCATTCTAAGGAAACGACATTGATTCAAATATTAACAATTCATTGATGCATATATGATGCAACATCCAACCCAAAATATCAGCATGTTTTACTACATTGTTTGTTGTTACGTTCCCCAGCAAGAAAACCAGAAATGTCCCTTAAATAGAAAAGGGAACTAACAAAGAGTCACTGACAACAACCACAACTAAACAGGTGGGGTTTTAGGAGGGGTTCTGAAAGACACTATGGGGGTGTCCACTGAAAGTTGACTAGTAACAACAACTGGGACCTAAAAGACACCCACCATGAGACCCACTAAATCTGCCCAAGAAGAGGAAAACAAAAGAAAAACCCACATCAAACTTAAAGACAGGAAGCAACCCAAAAAGGTGGAGCAACTAAAGGTGTTGACTCTCCACATGTATCAAGACAACTGGAGCACTGGGCCAGACACTCTTAAATAGAACCTGGACCAGCTCAGGTGAAACACCTTCCCACTAACGAGATGGACAAGCCAGCACAGGTGTAACACATACTGACTAACGAGGTGACACCAATCAGTGCGTCCTACGTGCTAACGAGCTAGACGTGCTAACGAGCTAGACGGGCTAACGAGCTAGACGGGCTAACGAGCTAGACGTGCTAACGAGCTAGACGGGCTAACGAGCTAGACGGGCTAACGAGCTGGACGTGCTAACGAGCTGGACGTGCTAACGAGCTAGACGTGCTAACGAGCTAGACATGCTAACGAGCTAGACGTGCTAAAGTCCAACCTCGAAACATAAATGGAAAAACCAAAGCCTGTAACACCTTCCCCCTGAAAACAACAAATATATCCTATATTTTTGTTGGACAAGTTTGCTCACCACCAAAAGAAAACAGCTTCCATTTCACATAATCAACTACAATATAAACATGGTGTCTACTGGCTGTCAACAATTAAAAACAGGAAAAAACACATTTCTAAATATATTTTTCTACAATCTTAAGTTTTGAAAAACTCACTAATTTCTAGAACTCCCGTCACCTTGGAACGAGCCCAAACAAAACACATCTCCAATACAGAAAAACGTGCAGTCAAAATAAATTGTGATCCATGGTAAGGCACTGCCTAAACGCAAAACGCATATTTGAGACTGCCCATACTTGAGACAATCAGCAACCAAGTTGTCCTTACCACGGACATGTCTGATTTCAAGAGGAAACTCCTGCAATATCCGTAGTAACTTTCCACCTCACTGCGGAGCTTCTCTCTCTTCTCAGGGTTCACTAGATAGGGATGTTGTTGGATCAGGGCCCAGTCCACAATGTCATGCTCTAGTACATTTGGGTTGGCACATCTGAGAATGAACCCTGATATTCTAAAAGAAGGGCAACAACGTCAATATAATTATACCTGAAAATTGTCAGTTGGTTGCATGAATAATTATGATCACTAAATGTTACATGAATTGTAAATATCAAAACCAAATGTACACCCCTTTGTTAATTTTGATTTGGCAATAATTAACTTAATGATGATGGAATATTAAAACATTCGTTTTGACAGACCTGCAGAAGACAGTCAGCTATATTTGGGAGTGATGCATTTAAATGTAGGGGACACTAAACAAAGGAAGCAACACTTATTTGTCATCATTCATCAATTTTTCCCTGAGGCTAATATCCATATCATGTTGATATCAATAGAACAGGGGACAAACATTTAGGGTTCTACATTGTGACATTAAAATAATCCTTCTACAATGTTAAAACATTCTACATTGTGACATTAATTCATTGATATCATGAAACAACTCCTTCATGTATTTTCTGATATTTGATCAGAGATCTTTTATCAGATTATCTCTGGTCACAGCCATGAGGTTTCTCTCCTATGTGTGTTCTCTGGTGTTTCTTCAGTTCGCCAGATTGAACAAAACTCTTCCCACATTGAGTACAGCTATAACATTTCTCTCCTCTGTGTCTTCTCTGGTGTATCTTCAGATGGCTAGATGTAAAAAAAAACTTCCCACATTGAGTACAGCTATAGGGTTTCTCTCCTGTGTGTGTTCTCTGGTGGAGAGTCACACTGCTCGACCTAGTAAAACGCTTCCCACATTCATCACAGCTATATGGTTTCTCTCCTGTGTGTGTTCTCTGGTGTGATGTCAGGCTGCTGAGCTGAGTAAAACTCTTCCCACATTGATCACAGATATAAGGTTTCTCTCCTGTGTGTGTTCTCTGGTGTAATATCAGGCTGGTTGAATGAGTTAAACTCTTCCCACATTGATCACAGCTATAAGGTTTCTCTCCTGTGTGTGTTCTCTGGTGAAGGGTCAGATTGTTCGACTTTGTAAAACTCTTCCCACATTGATCACAGCTATAAGGTTTCTCTCCTGTGTGTATTCTCTTGTGTGATATCAGGCTGCTTTGGTGAGTAAAACTCTTCCCACATTGATCACAGCTATAAGGTTTCTCTCCTGTGTGTATTCTCTGGTGTGATATCAGGTGGCTTAGCTGAGTAAAACTCTTCCCACATTGATCACAGCTATAAGGTTTCTCTCCTGTGTGTGTTCTTTGGTGTACAATAAGATGGCTAGATGTATCAAAACTCTTCCCACATTGAGTACAGCAATAAGGTTTCTCTACTGTGTGGCTTCTCTGATTAATTTTAGCTTCTGCTGATGAGGTGAATCTCTTCCCACAGTCAGAGCGGTGAATTATCTTCCCTGTGGTTCTCTGCTGGTGTTTCTTGAGGAGTTCTGATCTGGAGAGACTCTTCTCTGCCTTGTCAGCATCATGAGGTTGTTGAGGCTCCCCAGAGGATCCACGATAGTCAAGTCTTTCTCCTGTGTGAATGACAAAGTCATACAGATGGTTAACTTCTACGTCCCACCCTAGTCAACAGCCAGTGGAATCGTGTGGCGCGAAATACAAATACCTCAAAAATGCGAGCGCATTTCGTGACAAAGAATTTCAAAATATTCCATTACCGTACTTAGAAGTATGTCAAACGCTGTTTAAAATCAATTTTTATGCTATTTTTCTCGTAAAATAGCGATAATATTCCAACCGGGCAACGTTGTATTCATTCAAAGGCTGAAAGAAAAAAAAATTGAGAAGTCTCGTGAACGCACATCTCAGTCTCACTGTCCCCAGGCTGACCACTCACAAACAGAGCTGCTGTACTTTGCCCAGAGACAGCAGACACCCCATTCCACTTTCTGGCGGCTTTAGAGAGCCAATGGAAGCCTTAGAAAATGTCACGTTACAGCACAGATGCTGTATTTTCGATAGAGATGCAACAGAAGGACAATAAATTGTCAGACAGGGCACTTCCTGTATGGAATTTTCTCAGGTTTTGGCCTGCCATATGAGTTCTATTATACTCACAGACACCATTCAAACAGTTTTAGAAACTTTAGAGTGTTTTCTATCCAAATCTACTAATTATATGCATACTCTAGTTTCTGGACAGGGGTAGTAACCAGATTAGATCGGGTACGTTTTTTATCCGGCCGTGAAAATACTGCCCCCTAGCCCCAACAGGTCAAAGGCCCACAACAGCAGAAATCCACTGTAAAAGGTGATGCCAACAGCGTAGCCATGATGTTGATGTTGTACAACAATTGACGTCTGTAATGAATGTAATGATTATTTGACATTTGTCTTAAAATGAGCAACAATAGTCATATTTTGTCTTGTTTTCACATTAGTAGTAACATCTAAGATTGTAGCCCCTTTCTGTGTTTGCTGGTGAGAAAAGATTTTTGCTCAGGGGAGTAACCTCCATTTCCAGGTTGCTTATGAGAACATTTCACACTACTTTGGATTATAATTGTAAGGCTCGCTTGAATGTCCTGCTTAATATAATGGTTGTGTCATCATCGCAAATCAACCTCTTTGTACTTAAAAAACACTTAAACTCTTTGGCTTTTTCATCAATGAGACAATGAGGGTTTGTACACTGTTTGCCAAAATGGCCCATAACTTCACCTAACAACAACATAGACCTACTGTAGGACCCATAACTTCACCAAACAACAAATATAGGAAAATAGCTCTGTGTGTTGTACAATAGCCTATCCATCAAGGAACAGTTCTCTACACATTATGAGCTAAGTATCTCTGTGTCCAAACGGACTAACGAGACCCTACTGTAAATCAACCAAACAATAACACATTATAAACATCAATTTGTTTGAGATGATGGATCCAACGTGGAGCACGGCATAACTGTCTTTACCAGAGTAATGAATGAAGAAGCACTTTGGTTGTTGTTGCATGTCGTGATGTTTGTCATATGACTGTCATTCAGAAAATGATTTTCTGGATCAGCTGATGATAGTTGAACATGTGACTGTAACTAAACAGCTACAGTATTAAGAATTATGTGTAATTATTGAAGAACCGCATTAATGACAGTATCCATTTGGGTGTCAATAAAGTTAAGGTGACTCTAGGTTAGAACCATTGGATTTAGCAAACTCTAAAATAATTTAGGATTTCTGTGCCCATGAAAACTGTTTCCCAGCGTAACATAAGGAAATACTAAATGTTACGTAGGTAGAGAGCATTTCAGAGATCTGAATACAACAAAAACTGTCCTAACAGGACAATAACCTAAACCACAAGGCCATATCTACACTGGAGGAGCTTACCAAGATGACATTGAATGTTCCTGAGTGGCCTAGTTACAGTTTGGACTTAAATCATCTTGAAAGTCTATAGCAAGACTTGAAAACGGCTTTCTAGCAATGATCAACAACCAACTTGACAGAACAGGAAGGATTTTAAAAAGAATAATGAATATTCACATGAAGATCAGTCTCCTATTGGAGGACATCACGACTTCCCATCAAGCCAACTCCTTGAAGGCCTTACTATGACATCACTCACTCCTTCTAGTTTGCAGTTGTTAAAAAAACACTATTTTGCTCAAAAAATTTATTTGTTTCCCATTAGTGTGTTTATACTTTACTGTATTTATATCACTTTTCAACAGGAAAAGTTTAAAAATCCCTGGAGGACGTCATGAACAATTCATACAGTACAAAAACATATTTGAGTGTAGAATGCCCTTTTAAAAATCACACATTAGTTCAACAACTGCAGAGTTTGTGTCCCTGTTTTATAAGATATTACTCACTGTATTTACTGGTGTTAATCAGATCAATGTCCCTGTTTTATTAGATATTACTCACTGTATTTACTGGTGTTAATCAGATCAATGTCCCTGTTTTATTAGATAGTACTCACTGTATTTACTGGTGTTAATCAGATCAATGTCCCTGTTTTATTAGATATTACTCACTGTATTTATTGGTGTTAATCAGATCAATGTCCCTGTTTTATTAGATATTACTCACTGTACTTACTGGTGTTAAACAGATCAATGTCCCTGTTTTAACACAGTGTCCAATGAAGGGCCAGATGTATACAAAATGGTGTCGTCTGCGTAGAGGTGGATCAAGGAATCACCCGCAGCAAGAGCAACATCGTTGAACAGAGAAAAGAGTCGGTCCGAGAATTGAACCCTGTGGTACCCCCATAGAGACTGCCAAAGGTCCGGACAACAGGCCCTCCGATTTGACACACTGAACTCTGTCTTAGAAGTAGTTGGGGAACCAGGCGAGTCAGTCATTTGAGAAACCAAGGCTATTGAGTCTGCCGATAAGAATACAGTGATTGACAGAGTCGAAAGCCTTGGCCAGGTTGATGAAGACGGCTGCACAGTACTGTCTTTTATTGATGGCGGTTATGATATCGTTTAGTACCTTGAGCGTGGCTGAGGTGCACCCGTGACCAGCTCGGAAACTGGATTGCACAGCGGAGAAGGTATGGTGGGATTCAAAATGGTCAGTGATCTGTTTGTTAACTTGACTTTCAAAGACTTTAGAAAGGCAGGGCAGGATGGATATAGCTCTGTAACAGTTTGGGTCTAGAGTGTCACCCCCTTTAAAGAGGGGGATGACCACGGAAGCGTTCCAATCTTTAGGAATCTTGAGAAGATGGAAGAAGAAGGAGATGCTGGGGAGGCTTGGGGAAGTAACTGTGGGGGGTGGGGAGCTGTTAGTGCAGTACGCCACAGGATGTTTTTGTGCTGGTTGAGGGCAGTCAGGTCTGGAGTGAACCAAGGGCTATATCTGTTCTTAGATCTATATTTTTTGAAAGGGGCATGCTTATTTAAGGTGGTGAGGAAATTATAATTAAAAAAACAACCAGGCATCCTCTACTGACGGGATGAGGTCAATTACCTTCCAGGAGACCCGGGCCAGGTCGATTAGAAAGTCCTGCTTGCAGAAGTGTTTTAGGGAGCGTTTGACAGTGATGAGGGTTGATCGTTGGACCGAGAACCCATAACAGATGCAGGCAATGAGGCAGAGATCGCTGAGATTCTGATTGAAAACAGCAGAGCTGTATTTGGAGGGCAAGTTGGTCAGGATAATATCTATGAGGGTGCCAATGTTTACGGATTTAGGGTTGTACCTGGTGGGTTCCTTGATAATTTGTGTGAGATTGAGGGCATCTAGCTTGGATTGTAGGACGGCCGGGGTGTTAAGCACATCCCAGTTTAGGTCACCTAACAGAACAAACTCTGAAGATAGATGGGGGGCAATCGATTCACATATGGTGTCCAGGGCACAGCTGGGAGCTGAGGGGGGTCTGTAACAGGCGGCAACAGTGAGAGACTTATTTCTGGAGAGATTCTTTTTTTTAATTAGAAGCTCGAACTGTTTGGGCATGGACCTGGAAAGTATGACAGAACTTTGCAGGCCATCTCTGCAGTAGATTGCAACTCCTCCCCCTTTGGCAGTTCTATCTTGACGGATAATGTTGTAGTTGGGAACGGAAATTTCAGAATTTTTGGTGGCCTTCCAAAGCCAGGATTCAGACATGGCTAAGACATCAGGGTTGGCGGAGTGTGCTAAAGCAGTGAATAAAACAAACTTAGGGAGGAGGCTTCTGATGTTAACATGCATGAAACCAAGGCTTTTACGGTTACAGAAGTTAACAAATGAGAGCGCCTGGAGACACACAGGGCCTGGGTTAACCTCTACATCACCCTAGGAACAGAGGAGAATGATGAGGGTAAGGCTAAAGGCTATCATAACTGGTCTTCTAGTGCGTTGGGAACAGAGAATAAAAGGAGCAGATTTCTGGGCGTGGTAGGATAGATTCAAGGCATAATGTACAGACAGGGGTATGGTAGGGTGCGGGTACAATGGAGGTAAACCTAGGCATTGAGTGACGATAAGAGAGGTTGCATCTCTGGAGGCACCAATTATGCTAGGTGTGGTCACCGCATGTGTGGGAGGTGGGACAAAAGAGTTCTCTGAGGCATGTTGAGTGGGACTAGGGGCTCCGCAGTAAAATAAAACAATGATAACTACCCTAAACAACAGTATACAAGGTATATTGACATTAGAGAGAGACATAAAGCAAGGCATAAAGCAATCACAGGTGTTGATAGGGAGAGCTAGCTAAGACAACAACGGGTAAGACAACAGTTAATCAGCTAAGACAACAACAACAGGTAAAATGGCGATGAATGGGCAGAGAGGGTCAGTTAACTACACACAGGGCCTGAGTTCGAGGCTTGGGCCAACAGATAAACAAAATGGAGTAGTGATTAATGAACAGTCCAGCAGGCATCAGCTATGTAGCCAAGTGATCATAGGGTCCAGTGAACAGCAATATATGAACCAGGGAAGCTGTTAGGTAGTCGTTACTACGCTAGCCGGGAGATGTGCCTGGCTCGAGGCTAACTGGTGCTAGCTTCGGGACAAGGGCATCACCGACGTCTGGCAAAGGCTGGTTGAGAGCACATCGGACGGAATTGCATCGACAGACCAGACGTGATGGATCGGCGGGGCTCCGTGTCAACAAAGGGTCCAGGCCAATTGGCAAAAGAGGTATTGTATCTGGAGTAATTTTGTTTGCTACCCGGGAGATGCACCTGGCTCGAAGCTATCTGGTGCTAGCTTTGGGACAAGGGAATTAGCCACTATAGCCACTCCGGTGCGTCCGGTGCAAAGGTCCAGAGCTTACGGCAGGAATCCGGTGATGTAGTCTTGGTGAAGAGTCTGGGAGGCATCAGCTGTGTAGCCGAGTGATCATAGGGTCCACTGAGCAGGCCGGGAGATGGGCCTGGCTCAAGGCTAGCTTCGGGGCTGGGCCACTCGTTAGCAGCTAGCTAGCTGCGATTATCTGGTGTAATGGTCCAGAGCTTACGGCAGGAATACGGTGATGTAGTGGAGAAAAACAGTCCGATATGCTCAGTGTTGATATCGGCTGTGCGGACTGGCAGGTATTATCCAGGCAAAAAGCGGCTGGTGTCTGAGCTGAAAAGATAAAGGCCGCTAGCAGTGGCTAACAAGGACTAAATAGCCAATGTGATTTTGTAGGATATTTTCTACCTGCAGGCTGCAATGTTTTTATTTGTTATGTAGGCTATTTTTACACAGTTGGCAATGGCAATAAAAGTTACTTTTAGATTTGTATAATTTTCATTTAGATTTAGATAGAATGTAGATTAATCACAGACAATGATTTCGAGATACTATTATGAATTAAATGAAACTGTTCCAGTAAAATATGCATATGGAAATCAGAACTGGCACCAGATTGGTAGAAATGGTAAGATACATTGCCACTCCAAATGGAAAAGGTTGCCGACCGCTGGTGTAGCCCATTACTGGAAACTTCAGGAGCATAACGGCAGAATGTTTCTCCTTCTGGTTAGGTTATCTTGATCTCTGGCTCCCTCCAGTAATTTGTCTTAATTATTTGATCAAACAGCTTAAAGCATCAGACCAGTTCAGTACACACAGTTGATTTTATTAAAACACATGGGGTGTGTCTATATATGGAAAAATACACATAACATTTCAACCAATCGATTGGTAGAAAGAACAGATGACTCTAGTTGGGGACAGTACTAGAACATGATTTTGGGGCTCCTGAGTTGCGCAGCGGTCTAAGACACCAAGTAGACAAAAATAAAAAGTAATAATAAAAAGTAACACAATAAGATTAAAAATAACCAGGCTATATACAGGGGGCACCGGTACCAAGTCAGTGTGCAGGGGTACAGGCTAGTTGAGGTAATCTGTACATGAAGGTGAAAGTGGGGGCGTAGTGACTATACATAGGTAACAAACAACCAGCGAGTAGCAGCAGTGCACAAAAGGGAGGGGGGTGGGGGGTCAATGTAAATTGTCCGGTCGCGATTTTATGAATTGTTCAGCAGTCCTATGGCTTGGGGGTAGAAGCTGTTGAGGAGGCTTTTGGTCCTAGACTTGGCGCTCCGGTACCGCTTGCAGTGCGGTGGCAGAGAAAACTGTTTAAAACTTGGGTGACTGGAGTCTCTGACAATTTTATGGGCTTTGCTCTGACACTGCCTATTATATAGGTCCTGGATGGCAGGAAGCTTGGCCACAGTGATGTACTGGGCAGTTCGCACTACCCTCTGTAGTGCCTTATGGTCCGATGCCGAGCAGTTTCCATACCAGGCGGTGATGCAACCGGTCAGGATGCTCTCGATGGTGCAGCTGTATTAGCTTTTGAGGATCTGGGGACCCATGGAAAAGGTTTTGTTGTGCCCTCTTCATGACTGTCTTGGTATATACCCATGTGGGTGATTGAAAGATGAACTGAGGTCCACACTCCAGTCCAGTTGATGGTGGTAATGCACCTTAAAGTTGGTTGCCAACCGCCATATAAAGTCCAAAGAAAAAGAAGCCCGAAGGAAGGAGAAATGATGAGAAACTAATTTGGTTTACCATTTGGGGCGTTACTTGTTACGATGTGATATGAAAGTATTGTGTGAAATGATTTTGATGTGATATGAAAGTATTATTTGAAATGTTTTTGATGTGATATGAAAGTATTAGGTGAAATTATTTTGATGTGATATGAAAGTACAGTAATTTATGTTTCTAGAAACTTATCGCAATTGAGAATCGATTCACATTTAGATAAACTTCAGTTAGTGCTAAATACGGCTGCTAGAATCCTGACTAGAACTAAAACATTTGATCATATTACTCCATTGCTAGCCTCTCTACACTGGCTTCCTGTTAAGGCAAGGGCTGATTTCAAGGTTTTACTGCTAACCTACAAAGCATTACATGGGCTTGCTCCTACCTATCTTTCCGATTTGGTCCTGCTGTACATACCTACACGTACGCTACGGTCACAAAACGCAGGCCTCCTAATGGTCCCTAGAATTTCTAAGCAAACAGCTGGAGGCAGGGCTTTCTCCTATAGAGCTCAATTTTTATGGAATGGTCTGCCTACCCATTTGAGAGACGCAGACTCAGTCTCAACCTATAAGTCTTTACTGAAGACTCATCTCTTCAATAGGTCCTTTGATTGAGTGTAGTCTGGCCCAGGAGTGTGAAGGTGAACGGAAAGGCTCTGGAGCAACGAACCGCCCTTCCTGTCTCTGCCTGGCCGGTTCCCCTCTTTCCACTGGGATTCTCTGCCTCTAACCCAATTACAGGGGCTGAGTCACTGGCTTACTGGTGTTCTTCCATGCCGTCCCTAGGAGGGGTGTGTCACTTGAGTGGGTTGAGTCACTGACGTGGTCTTCCTGTCTGGGATGGCACCCCCCTTGAGTTGTGCCATGGCGGAGATCTTTGTGGGCTATACTCGGCCTTGTCTCAGGATGGTAAGTTGGTGGTTGAAGATATCCCTCTAGTGGTGTGGGGGCTGTGCTTTGGCAAAGTGGGTAGGGTTATATCCTGCCTGTTTGGCCCTGTCCGGGGGAATCGTCGGATAGGGCCACAGTGTCTCCTGACCCCCCTGTCTCAGCCTCCAGTATTTATGCTGCAGTAGTTTATGTGTCAGGGGGCTAGGGTCAGTCTGTTATATCTGGAGTATTTCTCCTGTCTTATCCGGTGTCCTGTATGAATTTAAGTATGCTCTCTCTAGTTCTCTCTCTCTTTCTTTCTTTCTCTCTCTCTCGGATGACCTGAGCCCTAGGACCATGCCTCAGGACTACCTGGCATGATGACTCCTTGCTTCTCCCACCTGGCCGTGCTGCTGCTCCAGTTTCAACTGTTCTGCCTGCAGCTATGGAACCCTGACCTGTTCACCGAACGTGCTGCCTGTCCCAGACCTGCTGTTTTCAACTCTCTAGAGACAGCAGGAGCGGTAGAGATACTCTCAATAATTGGCTATGAAAAGCCAACTGACATTTACTCTTGAGGTGCTGACTTGTTGCACCCTCGACACCTACTGTGATTATTATTATTTGACCATGCTGGTCATTTATAAACATTTCAACATCTTGGCCATGTTCTGTTATAATCTCCACCCGGCACAGCCAGAAGAGGATTGCCCACCCCTCATAGCCTGGTTCCTCTCTAGGTTTTGGCCTTTCTAGGGAGTTTTTCCTAGCCACCGTGCTTCTACACCTGCATTGCTTGCTGTTTGGGGTTTTAGGCTGGGTTTCTGTACAGTACTTTGAGATATCAGCTGATGTAAGAAGGGCTATATAAATAAATTTGATGATGGAATATTTGACTATTTTGACTGCCAGAGCCAGTCTACATCTGAAAATAACATACAGTCCTTGGACCTTGAGGAGTAACGGGTGCAGCAATCAGCAGTAGAAACAATAACAAAGCGTACTCCCTGCCTGTTTCGGTAAAAAGCTGAGGGATGGGGCTAGAGAAATGTAACCATCCATGATATCAACATTATAGTTTTAACCATGTTTTGAGTATATACAGTGTTTGTTAATATTTACTGACAAACATTGGAGTAAAAAAAGCTTATATACTGCTCAAAAAAATAAAGGGAACACTTAAACAACACAATGTAACTCCAAGTCAATCACACTTCTGTGAAATCAAACTGTCCACTTAGGAAGCAACACTGATTGACAATAAATTTCACACGCTGTTGTGCAAATGGAATAGACAACAGTTGGAAATTATAGGCAATTAGCAAGACACCCCCAATAAAGGAGTGGTTCGGCAGGTGGTGACCACAGACCACTTCTCAGTTCTTATGCTTCCTGGCTGATGTTTTGGTCACTTTTGAATGCTGGCGGTGCTTTCACTCTAGTGGTAGCATGAGACGGAGTCTACAACCCACACAAGTGGCTCAGGTAGTGCAGCTCATCCAGGATGGCATATCAATGCGAGCTGTGGCAAGAAGGTTTGCTGTGTCTGTCAGCGTAGCGTCCAGAGCATGGAGGCGCTACCAGGAGACAGGCCAGTACATCAGGAGAAGTGGAGGAGGCCGTAGGAGGGCAACAACCCAGCAGCAGGACCACTACCTCCGCCTTTGTGCAAGGAGGAGCAGGAGGAGCACTGCCAGAGCCCTGCAAAATGACCTCCAGCAGGTCACAAATGTGCATGTGTCTGCTCAAACGGTCAGAAACAGACTCCATGAGGGTGGTATGAGGGCCCGACGTCCACAGGTGGGGGTTGTGCTTACAGCCCAACACCGTGCAGGACGTTTGGCATTTGCCAGAGAACACCAAGATTGGCAAATTCGCCACTGGCGCCATGTGCTCTTCACAGATGAAGCAGGTTCACACTGAGCACATGTGACAGACGTGAGAGAGTCTGGAGACGCCGTGGAGAACGTTCTGCTGCCTGCAACATCCTCCAGCATGACCGGTTTGGCGGTGGGTCAGTCATGGTGTGGGGTGGCATTTCTTTGGGGGGCCGCACAGCCCTCCATGTGCTCGCCAGAGGTAGCCTGACTGCCATTAGGTAACGAGATGAGATCCTCAGACCCCTTGTGAGACCATTTGCTGGTGCGGTTGGCCCTAGGTTCCTCCTAATGCAAGGCAATGCTAGACCTCATGTGGCTGGAGTTTGTCAGCAGTTCCTGCAAGAGGAAGGCATTGATGCTATGGACTGGCCCGCCCGTTCCCCAGACCTGAATCCAATTGAGCACATCTGGGACATCATGTCTCGCTCCATCCACCAACGCCACGTTGCACCACAGACTGTCCAGGAGTTGGTGGATGCTTTAGTCCAGGTCTGAGAGGAGATCCCTCAGGAGACCATCCGCCACCTCATCAGGAGCATGCCCAGGCGTTGTAGGGAGGTCATTCAGGTACGTGGAGGCCACACACACTACTGAGCCTCATTTTGACTTGTTTTAAGGACATTACATCAAAGTTGGATCAGCCTGTAGTGTGGTTTTCCACTTTAATTTTGAGTGTGACTCCAAATCCAGACCTCCATGGGTTGATAAATTGGATTTCCATTGATTATTTTTGTGTGATTTTGTTGTCAGCACATTCAACTATGTAAAGAAAAAAGTTTTTAATAAGATTATTTCTTTCATTCAGAACTAGGATGTGTTGTTTAAGTGTTCCCTTTATTTTTTTGAGCAGTGCATTTTGGGTTCTGATGGGGTACGACAGTTGAACTAAGCTCATGAGGCATTTATAAGTGATTTATTCAAGAAACAGATGGGTACATATCATTAATGTATAAGTCCCAAAATGGATGTAACAACTGCTGATTGCCCCTTTAAGAGAACATATTGGGCTAATCTAATAGGAGATATTGAGGACTACAGTATTTCAGGCATTGTCATTGGATGCATTTGATCAATTGTTAACGTGTTGTTGATGGTCCACTCTTGATGTTCTACACGTTACAGTGAAGCTTCAGCCATTCCTACAGAACAACATTAAAGTGTAGAACCCCTTTACTGCATATTGGTTCAACGACTGCAGAGACGGTACTTACTGGTGTTAAACAGATCTCCAACCTTCTCTTCTTCCTCCAATGTGACAGTCATCTCCCCCTCCTCTTTCACTCCAAAAACTGCATCCTCCTCTTCTTTTACTGTAACATCCTCCTCCTCTTTCACTCTGAACACGTCTTCCTCTTCTTTCACTGAAACGTCTTTCTCTTCTTCTTTCACGGTAACAGCCTCACCCTCTACTTGTTTTTGTATTGTAACATCTTTCTCTTCCTCCTCCTCTTTCACCAGAGCTTCTTTCTCCGTCCAGCAGACCTCCTCTTCTTTAGCAGGAGGAGAGTAGCTTAGTGAACTCATGGTCGGGGATAATAGCTAGTTAGCATTAGCGACTAGCCTAGTTCTAAGCTAACTTAGCAAACCAGCTAGCTGACAAACAACGTAAATATATAATTAAATGGGCCAACAAGTACATACAACAGAAGTGTGTTTAATACACAGCGACGAATATACACCAAAACAGTGTAAAGAGCGTGAATGTTGTAGCTATGTCTGCTAGAAAGCTACCGAGGTGTCTGACTAGCTGTTGTTGTTGAAGGAGCGTCCCGTCCACTAGATTATACGTCACACTGGCAGCATCGCCTGAACCTAAAAGACGCACATCGCCATCTGCTGACTGGAGGGCAACGCAGTTGAGGAACCAAACGTTTATTTTTCATTTATTTCATAAAAGGTTAATATTATATTAAGTCGTTCAAAGAGAAGCATGTGTTAATTGATTCGTTTTTAATGAGTGAGAATTTAAAACAAACTTTACACCCACAACATATTTGCATTGAACCATACTTCTGACATGGATCATTTTGACCCCAGAGGCATATCTTTTATCATAGCCAAAATGTGGTTTATTCAATTCTATTACATTTTTCATGACTTTGTCAATCAACTTGTTGTTAGTAAATCTAAATCATGGTTTAGTGTTTCTGTATCAATATGGACTTTTAACAAATTCAAATCCTTTGGAGTCATTTTGACCCCAGCCAAAAGCAGCTTTGATAAATAGGACGTTTATTTCAAATAAAAATCTAATCACATTTTATCATACACATGTTTAGCAGATATTATTGTGGGTGTAGTGAAATGCTTGTGTTTCTAGCTCCGACAGTGCAGTAATATCTAACAAGTAAAATCTAACAATTTCACAACATATACCCAATACACACAAATCTAAGTATTTGAATCTAGGTTTCTCTGTAGACATGGTCCATCCCACCAGAGGGTGGAGACACCTGCAGATACACAGTATAGTGCCTCCCATGTACTCTCCTAAGATTGGACTTTTCTATATCACGTATCACATGACAGTGTATAAACTTTGATTTGATCATGTACAAAACTGCGGTAGAAAAGTAAAGTATTCAGACCCCTTCACATTTTCCACATTTTGTTACGTTACAGCCTTATTCTAAAATGTACTTTTTCCCCCCTCATCAGTCTACACACAATACCCCATAATGACATCACAATACCCCTTAATGACATCACAATGCCCCATAATGACATCACAATACCCCATAATGACAGAGTGAAAACAGGTTTTTAGAGATTTTTGCAAATGTATTTACTTAGGTATTCAGACCTTTTGCTATGAGACTCGAAATTGAGCTCAGATGCATCCTGATTCCATTGATAATCCTTGAGATGTTTCTACAACTTGATTGGAGTCCACTTGTGGTAAATGCAATTGATTGGACATGATTTGAAAGGCAGACATCTGTCTATGTAAGGTCCCACAGTTGACAGTGCATGTCAGAGCAAAAACCAAGCCATGAGGTCCAAAGGAATTGTCCATAGAGCTCTGAGACAGGATTGTGTCGAGGCACAGATCTGGGGAAGGGTACCTAAAAATGTCTGCAGCATTGAAGGTCCCCAAGAACAAAGAGGCCTCCATCATTCTTAAATGGAAGAAGTTTGGAATCACCAAGACTCTTCCTAGAGCTGGCCGCCTGGCCAAACTGAGAAACCGGGGGAGAAGGGCCTTGGTCAGGGAGGTGAACAAGAACCCGATGTTCACTCTGACAGAGCTCCAGAGTTCCTCTGTGGAGATGGGAGAACCTTCTAGGACAACCATCTCTGCAGCACACTAGAGATGACATGCAGGAGCTTGCAGAGATTTGTAGTCTTGCATGTCGTCTACTTTGACGCCAATTAGCATTTTAGAATCCGAGAGTAAAGAGAGACAAATATAGGCAGCAGCTACTCTTCTACTCTTCCTGGGGTTTATTATGGATCCCCATTAGTTCCTGCCAAGGCAGCAGCTACTCTTCCTGGGGTTTATTATGGATCCCCATTAGTTCCTGCCAAGGCAGCAGCTACTCTTCCTGGGGTTTATTATGGATCCCCATTAGTTCCTGCCAAGGCAGCAGCTACTCTTCCTGGGGTTTATTATGGATCCCCATTAGTTCCTGCCAAGGCAGCAGCTACTCTTCCTGGGGTTTATTATGGATCCCCATTAGTTCCTGCCAAGGCAGCAGCTACTCTTCCTGGGGTTTATTATGGATCCCCATTAGTTCCTGCCAAGGCAGCAGCTACTCTTCCTGGGGTTTATTATGGATCCCCATTAGTTCCTGCCAAGGCAGCAGCTACTCTTCCTGGGGTTTATTATGGATCCCCATTAGTTCCTGCCAAGGCAGCAGCTACTCTTCCTGGGGTTTATTATGGATCCCCAGTAGTTCCTGCCAAGGCAGCAGCTACTCTTCCTGGGGTTTATTATGGATCCCCATTAGTTCCTGCCAAGGCAGCAGCTACTCTTCCTGGGGTTTATTATGGATCCCCATTAGTTCCTGCCAAGGCAGCAGCTACTCTTCCTGGGGTTTATTATGGATCCCCAGTAGTTCCTGCCAAGGCAGCGGCTACTCTTCCTGGGGTTTATTATGGATCCCCATTAGTTCCTGCCAAGGCAGCGGCTACTATTCCTGGGGTTTATTATGGATCCCCATTAGTTCCTGCCAAGGCAGCAGCTACTCTTCCTGGGGTTTATTATGGATCCCCAGTAGTTCCTGCCAAGGCAGCAGCTACTCTTCCTGGGGTTTATTATGGATCCCCATTAGTTCCTGCCAAGGCAGCAGCTACTCTTCCTGGGGTTTATTATGGATCCCCATTAGTTCCTGCCAAGGCAGCAGCTACTCTTCCTGGGGTTTATTATGGATCCCCAGTAGTTCCTGCCAAGGCAGCGGCTACTATTCCTGGGGTTTATTATGGATCCCCAGTAGTTCCTGCCAAGGCAGCAGCTACTCTTCCTGGGGTCCAGCTAAAATAAAGGCAGTTATACCATTTTAAAAACATTACAATACATTCACAACACACTGTGTGTCCTCAGTCACCTTGTCCTAGAGAGATTTACATGGTTATCAAAACGTCACACCAGGGTGAGCCTAAACAAAACACAGCCCTATGGGAAAAATGAATGGTGGAAAAACGATGCGAACCATTTCCCTGTTTGACCTGTAGTTGTTATGGATATTATGACTCTGCAGAGCCCCACAGTGGACGTGTCAAAATATGTTACATTGGTAAAGCACCCTTTATTTAACCTCAATGTCATCTTGTTTTTACATGGCATTGTAGATTTTAACACAGGATGTATTTTGGATGTTTTCAGTGTATTTTTAACCCTTCCAGACAATGGATTAATCGTGATAAAAAAATAGTGCACTAACATTACACAAAGTGAACTCAAGTCTGACAGTCCAAACAAAAACACAAATTCTCAGTCAAAAACACAAGTCAGAACCCAGTCTCTCTATTCTCTCATGTGATTTCAGGTCCTCTGACTGGGAAAATGTCTTTCCACAATGAGAGCAGTGGTATGTCTTCTCCTCCTGTGTATTTGTATGTTTTCTTTCAGGTACCTTAACCGGGTAAATTTATTTCCACAGTGGGAGCAGTTGTACGTCTTTTTTCCTGTGTGTGTCCTCTCATGCATGTTCAGTTTTCCTAACTGGGCAAAATGCTTTCCACAATGGGAACATTGGAAAGGCTTTTCTCCTGTGTGTGTCACATCCTGACCAGTATAAGGGTTAATTGTTATTGTAGTTTGGTCAGGACGTGGCAGAGGGTATTTGTTTTATGTGGTTCGGGGTGGTGGTTGTTGTAGAAGGGCATTTGATTTATGTATTCCGGGGTTTTTGGGCACTGTGTCATATTCATGTATTTCTATGTTTAGTCTAGTGTATCTGTTTCTATGTTTAGTTAATTGGGGTTGGGACTCTCAATTGAAGGCAGGTGTTGTCTCTTTGCCTTTGATTGAGAGTCCTATATATTAGGGTGTGTTTGGGTTTGTATTTTGTGGGAGATTGTTTCTTGTTTTGCCTGTTTCTTGTTTAGCGTGAGTGAGCCTTACATGACTGTTGTGTTGATCGTGAGTTCGTTGTTTATTATTTTGGTGTTCGTAATTTTGAGTTAAATAAAACGTCAAGATGAGCATCCACCATCCTGCTGCATTTTGATCATCCTTTCCCAACTACAACCGTGACAGTGTGTCCTCTCATGCCTTTCCACGCTCCCTAACCACCTAAAACTCTTTCCGCACAAGTAGCAGTGGTAAAGCTTTTCTCCAGAGTGTATTCTCTTATGTGCTCTCAGGCTCCCTAACTGAGTAAAACTCTTTCCACACTGGGAGCAGTGATGTCATCCTGCTGGTTTGGACGTCTCTGGGTCTGGTTCCCCTGAAGGACTCTTCCTGCTGTCAGAAGGAGAGTCTGGTCTCTCTCCTGTCAAAGAGAAACAGATTATTTAATTAATTAAACAGAGACCTGAATGAAACCTCCACATGATAAAACGTCCTATGAGGTTTAATCTAGACTAGATCCCTCAATCACCTGAAGTCAGTTTTCACAAGTATTATTAAAGCGACTTCAAAATGCAGGTCTCTGTGTGGTGCTTATTAGGATGTTCAGGCAGGTGATTCACTTCTAACCGAAGTCTTGCAGGTGTTTACATGGTTTTACACATCTGCCAGGTCATCAAAAAAATCTAATTTCAGTACGAGTGTATATATATATATATATATGTTATTTTTTTTGTACCTTTACCCCTTATTCTCACCAATTTCATGATATCCAATTGCAACTCCCCTACGGACTCGGGGGAGAGGCGTAGGTTGAGTTCCATGTGTCCTCCGAAACACGACCCTGCCAAGCCGCACTGCACATCTTGACACACTGCTCGTTTAACCCGGAAGCCAGCCACACCAATGTGTCGGAGGAAACACTGTCCAGCTGGCGACCGAAGTCAGTGTGCATGCTGACCGCCACAAGGAGTCGCTAGAGCGCGATGGGACAAGGACATCCCGGACGGCCAAACCCTCCCCTAACTTGGACGACGCTGGGCCAATTGTGCGCCGCCCTATGGGACTTCCGATCACAGCCAG
Source organism: Salmo trutta (assembly GCF_901001165.1). Lineage (NCBI taxonomy): Eukaryota > Metazoa > Chordata > Actinopteri > Salmoniformes > Salmonidae > Salmo > Salmo trutta. The sequence continues at coordinate 6,551,484 of NC_042971.1, read as the reverse complement.
TTGTGATACAGCCTGGATTAGAACCAGGGACTGTAGTGACGACTCTAGTGACGCCAATGACAAGCATACCCATAACATGATGCAGCCACCACCATGTTTGAAAATATGAAGAGTGGTAGTCAGTGATGTGTTGGATTTGCCCTAAACATAACACTTTGTATTCAGGATTTAAAGGTAATTTCTTCAACACATTTTTTTGCAGTATTACTTTAGTGCCTTATTGCAAACAGGATGCATTTTTTGGAATATTTTTTATTTCTGTACAGGCTTCCTTCTTTTCCATCTGTCAATTAGGTTAATATTCTGGAGTAACTACAATGTTGTTGATCCATCCGTAGTTCTCTCATATCACAACCATTAAACACTGTAACTATTTTAAAGTCACCATTGGCCTCATGGTGAAATCTCTGAGCGGTTTCCTTCCTCTCCAGCAACTGAGTTAGTGACTGGGTATATTGATACACCATCTAAAGTGTAATTAATAACTTCACCATGCTCAAAGGGATATTCAATGTCTGCTTTTTTTTACCCATCCACCAATACATGCCCTTCTTTGCGAGGCGTTGGAAAACCTTCCTGGTCTTTGTGGCTGAATCTGTGTTTGAAATTCACTGCTCGACTGAGGGACATTACAGATAATTGTATGTGTGGGGTACAGAGATGAGGTATTCATTCAAAAATCATGTTAAACACTATTATTGCACACAGTGAGTCCATGCAACTTATGTGACTTGTTAAGTAAAATCTTTACTCTTGAACTTATTTAGGCTTTTAATTAAATGTGTAAACATTTCCAAAAACATAATTCCACTTTGACATGACGGGGTATTGAATCCATTTAACCCCAGTATCTCTACTTGCACATTCATCTTCTGCACATCCTACCATTCCAATGTTTAATTGCTATATTGTAATTACTTCACCACTATGGCCTATTTATTGCCTAACCTCTCTTATCCTACCTCATTTACACATGCTGTATATAGATTTTTCTACTGTATAATTGATTGTATGTTTGTTTATTCCATGTGTAACTCTGTGTTGTTGTATGTGTCGAACTGCTTTGCTTTATCTTGGCCAGGTCGCAGTTGCAAATGAGGACTTGTTATCAACTAGCCCACCTGGTTAAATAAAGGTGAAATAAAAATAAATACAAATAATTTTTACATTTAGGCTGTAACACAATGAAATGTGGGACAAGTCAAGGGATGTGAATACTTTCTGAAGGCACTGTATATATAAAACTCCCCCCACACAGCAATCTAATAGCATCAGTAAAATCTGTTGAAATTAAACCACAGATAAATATACCTAACATAGTACATCTATTAAACAATACATCACAACACATACATCAGAAATAGTTACACATTATAGAGATCCATTCATGGATGTACAGGTCTGTTGGAAAAACGTTCAGAAATGTCCACTGCTGATTTTTTCCAGGCGTCCATAGCGGACACCCTGGCCCTATGAATCCTGGCCGTGGACAAATTCTCAGTCAGAAACATAAGTCAGAACACAGCCTCTCTATTCTCTCGTGTGATTTCAGGTCCTCTGACTGGGAAAATGTCTTTTCACAATGAGAACAGTGGTATGTCTTCTCCTCCTGTGTATTAGTATGTTGGAAAGGCTTTTCTCCTGTGTGTTTTCTCACATGCTTTTGCAGACTCCCTGACCACCTAAAACTCTTTTCACACTGGGAACATTGGAAAGGCTTTTCTCCTGTGTGTATTCTCTCATGCGTTTTCAGGCTCACTAACCACCTGAAACTCTTTCCACAGTGAGAACAGTGATAAGGCTTCTCTCCAGTATGTATTCTCTCATGCTTTTTCAGGACCCATAACCACCTAAAACTCTTTCCACAGTGGGAACAGTGATAAGGCTTCTCTCCCGTGTGTGTTCTCTCATGCCCAACCAGGGCTCCTAACTGAGTAAAGTTCTTCCCACAGTGGGAACAGTGGTAGGGCTTTTCTCCTGTATGTGTTCTCTCGTGCATTTTCAGGCTCCCAAACCACCTAAAACTCTTTCCACAGTGGGAGCAGTGGTGTTGGTTAGGCATCGCTGGGTCTGTTTCCTCTGAGGAACTCTTCCCGCTGTCAGAGTCTGGTCTCTCTCCTGCAAAAGACAAACAGATTATTTAGTTAAACAGAGAGTCCTGAATTAAACCTCCATTCAATAAAATTGTTTTCCTATGAGGTTTAATCTAGACTAGATCCCTCAATACCCTGAGGTCAGTTTTCACAACATTACATCATTAATAATAAACTTGGTGACGGTGAGATTTAAAAACAAATGATGTAGAGCTCCAAATCTAATCTCTCAGGGAATGTCGTGATGTCATAATGATAGATAATGTCATGTTTACAGGCTGAGCAGAGCTCTATAATAATAGATAATGTCATGTTTATAGGCTGATCAGAGCTCTATAATAATAGATAATGTCATGTTTATAGGCTGAGCAGAGCTCTATAATAATAGATAATGTCATGTTTATAGGCTGAGCAGAGCTCTATAATAATATATATTACTATTTCAGTCAATGTTATAGGCTGCAGTTGATCCAATGTTATTAACGTTTTGTTGGTGGCCCACTTCATCTCTAAAGTAATAATTACCATCTTTTCTAAATGATAATTCTTTAGTTTAGCCTTTCCTTGAAATGGCTTTTTTGCCCATGTTTTTTGTCGACTAACAAACGTTTGCTAATATGTTCAGTCTCCCCAAAGCGCTTGTCCTTTTGCTAATATGTTCAGTCTCCCCAAAACGCTTGTCCTTTTGCTAATATGTTCAGTCTCCCCAAAACGCTTGTCCTTTTGCTAATATGTTCAGTCTCCCCCAAAATGCTTGTCCTTTTGCTAATATGTTCAGTCTCCCCAAAACGCTTGTCCTTTTGCTAATATGTTCAGTCTCCCCAAAACGCTTGTCCTTTTGCTAATATGTTCAGTCTCCCCAAAACGCTTGTCCTTTTGATAATATGTTCAGTCTCCCCAAAACGCTTGTCCTTTTGCTAATATGTTCAGTCTCCCCAAAACGCTTGTCCTTTTGCTAATATGTTCAGTCTCCCCAAAACGCTTGTCCTTTTGCTAATATGTTCAGTCTCCCCAAAACGCTTGTCCTTTTGCTAATATGTTCAGTCTCCCCAAATACTTGTCCTTTTGCTAATATGTTCAGTCTCCCCAAAACGCTTGTCCTTTTGCTAATATGTTCAGTCTCCCCAAAACGCTTGTCCTTTTGCTAATATGTTCAGTCTCCCCAAAACGCTTGTCCTTTTGCTAATATCTTCAGTCTCCCCAAAGCGCTTGTCCTTTTGCTAATATCTTCAGTCTCCCCAAAACGCTTGTCTTTTTGCTAATATGTTCAGTCTCCCCAAAACGCTTGTCCTTTTGCTAATATGTTCAGTCTCCCCAAAACGCTTGTCCTTTTGCTAATATGTTCAGTCTCCCCAAAACGCTTGTCCTTTTGCTAATATGTTCAGTCTCCCCAAAACGCTTGTCCTTTTGCTAATATGTTCAGTCTCCCCAAAACGCTTGTCCTTTTGCTAATATGTTCAGTCTCCCCAAAACGCTTGTCCTTTTGCTAATATGTTCAGTCTCCCCAAAACGCTTGTCCTTTTGCTAATATGTTCAGTCTCCCCAAAACGCTTGTCCTTTTGCTAATATGTTCAGTCTCCCCAAAACGCTTGTCCTTTTGCTAATATGTTCAGTCTCCCCAAAACGCTTGTCCTTTTGCTAATATGTTCAGTCTCCCCAAAACGCTTGTCCTTTTGCTAATATGTTCAGTCTCCCCAAAACGCTTGTCCTTTTGCTAATATGTTCAGTCTCTCCAAAATGCTTGTCCTTTTGCTAATATCTTCAGTCTCCCCAAAACGCTTGTCCTTTTGCTAATATGTTCAGTCTCCCCAAAGCGCTTGTCCTTTTGCTAATATCTTCAGTCTCCCCAAAGCGCTTGTCCTTTTGCTAATATCTTCAGTCTCCCCAAAGCGCTTGTCCTTTTGCTAATATCTTCAGTCTCCCCAAAACGCTTGTCCTTTTGCTAATATCTAAAGTCTCCCCAAAATGCTTGTCCTTTTGCTAATATGGTCAGTCTCCCCAAAATGCTTGTCCTTTTGCTAATATCTTCAGTCTCCCCAAAACGCTTGTCCTTTTGCTAATATGTTCAGTCTCCCCAAAACGCTTGTCCTTTTGCTAATATGTTCAGTCTCCCCAAAACACTTGTCCTTTTGCTAACATGTTCAGTCTCCCCAAAACGCTTGTCCTTTTGCTAATATGTTCAGTCTCCCCAAAACGCTTGTCCTTTTGCTAATATGTTCAGTCTCCCCAAAACGCTTGTCCTTTTGCTAATATGTTCAGTCTTCCCAAAACGCTTGTCCTTTTGCTAATATGTTCAGTCTCCCCAAAACGCTTGTCCTTTTGCTAATATCTTCAGTCTCCCCAAAGCGCTTGTCCTTTTGCTAATATCTTCAGTCTCCCCAAAACGCTTGTCCTTTTGCTAATATGTTCAGTCTCCCCAAAACGCTTGTCCTTTTGCTAATATGTTCAGTCTCCCCAAAACGCTTGTCCTTTTGCTAATATGTTCAGTCTCCCCAAAACGCTTGTCCTTTTGCTAATATGTTCAGTCTCCCCAAAACGCTTGTCCTTTTGCTAATATGTTCAGTCTCCCCAAAACGCTTGTCCTTTTGCTAATATGTTCAGTCTCCCCAAAACGCTTGTCCTTTTGCTAATATGTTCAGTCTCCCCAAAACGCTTGTCCTTTTGCTAATATGTTCAGTCTCCCCAAAACGCTTGTCCTTTTGCTAATATGTTCAGTCTCCCCAAAACGCTTGTCCTTTTGCTAATATGTTCAGTCTCCCCAAAACGCTTGTCCTTTTGCTAATATGTTCAGTCTCCCCAAAACGCTTGTCCTTTTGCTAATATGTTCAGTCTCCCCAAAACGCTTGTCCTTTTGCTAATATGTTCAGTCTCCCCAAAACGCTTGTCCTTTTGCTAATATGTTCAGTCTCTCCAAAACGCTTGTCCTTTTGCTAATATCTTCAGTCTCCCCAAAACGCTTGTCCTTTTGCTAATATGTTCAGTCTCCCCAAAGCGCTTGTCCTTTTGCTAATATCTTCAGTCTCCCCAAAGCGCTTGTCCTTTTGCTAATATCTTCAGTCTCCCCAAAACGCTTGTCCTTTTGCTAATATCTAAAGTCTCCCCAAAATGCTTGTCCTTTTGCTAATATGGTCAGTCTCCCCAAGATGCTTGTCCTTTTGCTAATATCTTCAGTCTCCCCAAAACGCTTGTCCTTTTGCTAATATCTTCAGTCTCCCCAAAACGCTTGTCCTTTTGCTAATATGTTCAGTCTCCCCAAAACACTTGTCCTTTTGCTAACATGTTCAGTCTCCCCAAAACGCTTGTCCTTTTGCTAATATGTTCAGTCTCCCCAAAACGCTTGTCCTTTTGCTAATATGTTCAGTCTCCCCAAAACGCTTGTCCTTTTGCTAATATGTTCAGTCTTCCCAAAACGCTTGTCCTTTTGCTAATATGTTCAGTCTCCCCAAAACGCTTGTCCTTTTGCTAATATGTTCAGTCTCCCCAAAACACTTGTCCTTTTGCTAATATGTTCAGTCTCCCCATAACACATGTCCATTTCATGTCAATAATGCTTCTTATTTTATGTATTTCTCCAACATTATTTAAAAATCAGCGTTTTGCTGGTATACACACTCTACGCAAGGCCTACAATGGACACACGTCAAAAGTTTCATTTATAACTTTTTACCAGTCTGTGAGAATTAAGTTGTGATTTTGTGGTGGTGGTGGGGGGGGGGGGGGACTCTGATGGTATACACATGTTACAGTTAAGCAATAAGGCCAGAGGAAGTGTGGTATATGGCCAATATAGCACGGTTAAAGACTGTCCTTACGCACAACAGAGTGCCTGGATACAGCCCTTAGCCGTGGTATATTGGCCATCTATCACAAACCCGAAGTGTCTTATTGCAATTATAAACTGGTTACCAACGTAATCAGAACAGTAGAAATACATGTCATACCCATGGTATACGGCCTGATATACCACAGCTGTCAGCCAATCAGCATTCAGGGCTTTAATCACCCATTTTAAAATGTAGCTTTAACATTATATTATAACATAAATTGCTATAGTACAGAACAACATTTTCAAGTATAGAATTTCAGTAGCATGCTGCTTTAAAACAACACATTCGTTCAAAACAGTTGGACAGTTAGAGCCCGTTTTTAAGACAGTTCTTACTGATGGTAATCAGATCTCCTGACTCCTCTGTCAGTATGACCGTTATCTCTCCTTCTTTCTCCTTCTTCACTCCAAAAACTACATCTTCCTCTTTCTCTTCCTCCTCTTCTTTTACTGTAACATCCTCCTCCTCTTTCACTCTGAACACGTCTTCCTCTTCTTTCACTGTAACAGCCTCACCCTAGCTAGCTAGTTAGCATGAGCGACTAGTTTAGTGCTAGGCTAACTTATCAAGCCAGCTAGTTGACTAACAATGTACCTATAACATTTAAATGGGGGCAATTAACTAGATGTCGGAAGTATATTTAAAACACAGAGGCAAATATGCACAGAAACAGTCTAAATGTTTCGGCTGTTGGCTACCAAGGTGGCTGACTCGTTGTTGTTGATCCGTTCCGTCCACTAGATTATACGTCACGCTGCAGCATCGCCTGAAAGACGCACATCGCCGTCTGCTGACTGGAGGGAAACGCAGTTAAGATTGTTTTTTTTGTTGCACACAAATTTATTTTTCATTCCTTTCATGAAATATTAATATTATATTGAGACGTTCAAATAGAGCACTGTATATTTTAAGTGAGAATTTAAAACATGCTATCATTCACATCTGTATTTAAGGCAGTTTCATATTCATTAATTAATTTGGTCACTGCGCTCAATGCAATGGCACTTACAAATGTAGATCCTTCAAACACCCCCAAACAGGGAAACAGATCCCAATCACAGGTGTTATCAGGTGCACCACTAAGGCAGTTATTTATCTTTTAATTTGTCCTAGTAGTAAAATCTTTTTGGAAGCGAACCCCTTGATTTCGTCCCTACATTATATCGGCATCGAACACGTCACCCTCCCTAGGAGAGGGGGTGACCTCGACAATTTATTGTTAAAAACAAGAGGCTGTCTGGATCTTTAATTTAAAGACCTTTGCTCCCGTCGGTCTCAACGTATCCATTATTGGAATATTGCTATTCATTGTAAATGTTTGGAGGTCTATGTATCCATTATTGTAATATTGCTATTCATTGTAAATGTTTGGAGGTCTATGTATCCATTATTGTAATATTGCTATTCATTGTAAATGTTTGGAGGTCTATGTATCCATTATTGTAATATTGCTATTCATTGTAGATGTTTGGAGGTCTATGTATCCATTATTGTAATATTGCTATTCATTGTAAATGTTTGGAGGTCTATGTATCCATTATTGTAATATTGCTATTCATTGTAAATGTTTGGAGGTCTATGTATCCATTATTGTAATATTGCTTTTCATTGTAAATGTTTGGAGGTCTATGTATCCATTATTGTAATATTGCTATTCATTGTAAATGTTTGGAGGTCAACATAGCCAAATTGTATCTATGATCGTATGCTATCCATTTATGTTTTCATATGTTCTATTTATATCTGTAAATTAACCAATGATATCAGGCCACACTCAGACATGATTACAGACACCTGTGTGTGTCCTTTGACACAATATAAACTAGTGACCCACAGTGTTTGTCATTATACCCTGATGAAGACAGCTTGTCTGTATAAACCAGTTACCTGCAGTGTTTGTCATTATACCCTGATGAAGACAGCTTGTCTGTATAAACTAGTGACCCACAGTGTTTGTCATTATACCCTGATGAAGACAGCTTGTCTGTATAAACTAGTGACCCACAGTGTTTGTCATTATACCCTGATGAAGACAGCTTGTCTGTATAAACCAGTTACCTGCAGTGTTTGTCATTATACCCTGATGAAGACAGCTTGTCTGTGGAAACGTTGGTTATTAGGTTATTAAATTATTGCATCTGAGCTCCTAGAGTGTGAGGTTCTCCTTTTCTTTTTCAGGCCACCGGGGTCTGACAACTTGGATGGAAAATGACTGAGGATAATAGAGGACGACATTGCCACTCCTATTAACCATATGTTCAATATAAGCCTACTAGAAAGTGAGAAAACCCTACCCTGTCACAACACAACTGATTGGCTCAAATGCATTAAGGAAAGACATTTCACAAATTAACTTTTAATTATTATTTGTTCTGTGACAAATGGTGAATTAGTTATTGATTTATACCACTTTTAAATGGCATTTTATAGATTTATATATTTCTATAAAATCAAAACTGGAATTTATGTTTAAAAAAGGTTGTAAAAGTATGCTAGACATGTATATAATACATCTAGTTTGATGTTTCTGTGACAATCAATGAATTAGTTATTGATTTATACCATTTTAAATGGCTTTTGGCCAATGTCTGTTGAATATCTGAATGTGTGAATATAAATCCAACTTTACCTCGGTCTGAACTTTCATTGTCTAGGTCTCATTTTTAGCCATCTTACTCATTGCTATAACCAGGACATTGTGATTAGGAAACTATGAGAACCACACAAAGTCCAGGGGGTGATCACACTCTACCACTAAGGGTCAGTTTAGTTGGAGCAACGTAAGACAGTCTCGTGTTCCAATTGTATGTTTTAGTAGCATGAATTGTTCCTGTTGACACCGAGGTGAAGGGCGGAATAATGGAAGGAATGAATCCCAGCCTGACGCTCATCACCTGTGGAAGGCGGGACTTGCAACCAGGAGCGGATTTCATTGGCCTTTTCAGATGTGATTTTAGATCCTTCAACCGAAGTCGCGACTCCCTATAGTATGTTGTACCAAAGTTGACTGACCCTGAAGGGAACTACACTGCCATAAATACAAGGAAAGTCAAGTAGTGTTAAATAAAATTAAAATACAAATCCGGCAAGGCACCAACTTTGAGAAGGGTTTAAAACAAAGGTTTCTAACAATTCATAAATGTTATGGAATGTAGGTATGTTTCTCCTTTAATGTAATGGCATTGAAAATAAATGGAAAAAGGCGAATATGTGTTTGAATACCCATACTAACATACTGTATACTACATACTTAATGAGTACTATTAATTCTAGTATACTGTAACTGCATATTTAATGAGTATATACTACATACTATTAGTTAATTGTAATAAACTATAACTACATACTTAATGAGTATATACTACATACTATTAGTTAATTGTAGTATACTGTAACTACATACTTAATGAGTATATACTACATACTATTAGTTAATTGTAGTATACTGTAACTACATACTTAATGAGTATATACTACATACTATTAGTTAATTGTAGTATACTGTAACTACATACTTAATGAGCATATACTACATACTATTAGTTAATTGTAGTATACTGTAACTACATAGTTAATGAGTATATACTACATACTATTAGTTAATTGTAGTATACTGTAACCGAACCGTTTCCTTTCAGTTGAGGCTCTTCTCCTGTCTACCGGATGTTTATGCTGTTGCTATGCAACCTCTTGCTAGCTAGTTAGCATAACACATTACTAGTTAGACATGTTTTTAAATTCAATCTTGAATACCAGAGTGCTTCATAAATTCAGACCGTTGTCAGATTGTCCGTTTATAAATTCAGCCCGTTTCGCTCTCGGAGCCACTGGCCGCTCCGGCCGAGGAGTTGGGTTGATTTGACCGTTCTGACCTTAGCTTGCTAGCTACTTCCAGACACAAATGAGACTCTGACCATGTTACTCGCCCTAGCAGAGCTGGTTAGGCAGTTTTCATGTTATCCAGGGTGACTGTAACTGTGCTGCTGGAAAACATTTAATTACGGTTTTTGTTGCCTACGTTTACTGACACCTGGACATATTGAACGGGTGTTGAGCGCTAGTAAATTCATTATTCTGCTCTCTGGTACTCAGACGAGATGCTCTGAAATCAGAGTAGATAGTCAGAGTGAATTTATGAAAACACCCGAATGTCCATTGAGAAAGCACAATGACTATACCGTTTAGCTAAGCTAAGAATGACGGGAATAATCAAGTCAATAAACGTTGGGTAGGTAGTTAGATAGAATATAGTTAATATACTGGCAAGTTTGATGTACAAGTAGCCAACTAACGGTAGGTAGCTAGTTAACATACTGGTACATACTGCTGTAATAACATGCTAACACATTGTCAGCCAAAATAACGTGTAAGGTAACTTATTTGAAAAGTCATAACTTTATTACATTGCTCAAAATGTTCTTAACATTTGTCATAATTAGTTAAAACAATGAATTTGTATCGGCTCTTGTTGGACTTCGGCTGAATATTTTCCGCCATTTTCTACAAATCTGAAAACAATGTGAAGCCACGCCGATTTCCTGAAGAATTGCATTATGGGCCCTAACGTACTGCGTGTTTACGTCATATTATGGCGAATTTAGTACGACATCCGGGAACTTTTGGCATACTAACTATATCATACTATGACCAATAAGCATACTATATACTCAATTAACATCACAAATAGTACGGTTAGTATGAGAATTCTAACACAGCTAATGACTTATCAACAGCTCTAACAATTTGACCCCCACAGGAAATCTACACTGGCAGTTATAGAAAGACCCATTTACTATATAGCCATTGATTCTTGAAGAATTTAACTTATAAATGCCTCAAATGTTAACTGTATTACCCCACCAGAAACCAGAACATGAGCTCGTATAACACCACAATTTGTAAACAAGCACTGTATAGCCTTGAAATCTGGTTAAAACTATCATTTTGACCTTATGGATGGCCAGTGCTTGTATTTATAGTGTAGTCAACTCAGGGGGTAGTCCTGAGCTGGACTCAAACCTGGGTCCAGCGACTGTCAAGCCAACACCTTATAACTGTTACACCAAGACGTCTGAACTTCCTGACGAGGTCGCTAGGTGTTGGGTTACGGTTGCTACAATAGCTTCCTCTATGAATTTGAGAGTGGTTACATTTCTCCAGCCCCCATCCCTCAGATGTTTACCAAACCAAGTCTCTGGGCAGCCATTTTTTTGCTATTTAAATCCTAGGTTACCCCTATAAAATAGCAGCACATCTATCAACCAATCTACAGTTCATACAATAACAAAGCTGCCATTCCACCACTAGTTTGGTTATAAGATGATGATGGGGCTGGAGAAATGTAACTACTCTCAAATTCATAGACAGACCTACGGATGCAAGGACTGACCATCCATGATATCAACATTATAGTTTTAACCATGTTGAGTGTTTACAGTGTTTGTTTATCATTTACATTGTTTCTAAACATTGGAGTAAAAAAAGCTTATTAGGGGATCTGATGGGGAACAACAGTTGAACTAAGTTCATGAGGCATGTGTTATATTCTTCAAGACTCAATGGCTATAAATAAATCATTTAAAAAGTCACAATATGGATGTAGCTATTGCATATTTACCCTTTAACACCAAACATCAGCTCAACAACTGCAGAGTTTGTGCCACTGTATTTAAGACAGTACTTACTAGTGTTAATCAGGGTCCGTTCATCGTTAGAACCATTTGATGCCTTAACATGCCTTTGGGAAACCGGGCCCAGATATCCAGTTTCCTCCTCCTCCTTTCTCGATGTAACAGTCATCTTCCCCTCCTCCTCCTCTTTCACTCCATAAACAGCATCCTCCTCTTCTTTCACTGTAACATCCTCTTCCTCTTTCACTCTGAATGCGTCTTCCTCTTCTTTCACAGTAACGTCTTTCTCTTCTTCTTTCACTGTAACAGCCTCACCCTCTACTTGTTTTTGTATTGGGACATCCTCTTCCTCCTCCTCTTTCACGACAACGTTCAGCCACAGACCCTCTTCCTCCGTCCAGCAGACCTCTTCTTCAGCAGGAGGAGAGTAGTTTAGTGAACTCATGGTTGGGTATGTTAGCTAGCTAGGCTAATGCTAACTTAACCAGCCCGCTAGCTGAATAATAACAACAACACCGTAAATATGAAATTAAATCGGATAACTAACTAGACGACAGACGTGGGTTTAAAACACAGTGGCTAATATACACGAAAGCGTCTAAAGAGCTTTATTGGTTCGGCTATTTTGTCTAGCAAGCTACCGAGGTGGCTGAATAACTGTTGCTGCTGTTGAAAGAAGCGTTCCGTCCACTACATTATACGTCACACCAACAGCATTACCTTAAAGCCCCACATGATGTATTGTTACACCATGTAGGAGCAGTATAGACCTAGTCTGTTCATTATATACATCTACATGATGTATTGTTACACCATGTAGGAGCAGTATAGACCTAGTCTGTTCATTATATACATCTACATGATGTATTGTTACACCATGTAGGAGCAGTATAGACCTAGTCTGTTCATTATATACATCTACATGATGTATTGTTACACCATGTAGGAGCAGTATAGACCTAGTCTGTTCATTATATACATCTACATGATGTATTGTTACACCATGTAGGAGCAGTATAGACCTAGTCTGTTCATTATATACATCTACATGATGTATTGTTACACCATGTAGGAGCAGTATAGACCTAGTCTGTTCATTATATACATCTACATGATGTATTGTTACACCATGTAGCAGCAGTATAGACCTAGTCTGTTCATTATATACATCTACATGATGTATTGTTACACCATGTAGGAGCAGTATAGACCTAGTCTGTTCATTATATACATCTACATGATGTATTGTTACACCATGTAGGAGCAGTATAGACCTAGTCTGTTCATTATATACATCTACATGATATATTGTTAGTCCATGTAGGAGCAGTATAGACCTAGTCTGTTCATTATATACATCTACATGATGTATTGTTACACCATGTAGGAGCAGTATAGACCTAGTCTGTTCATTATATACATCTACATGATGTATTGTTACACCATGTAGGAGCAGTATAGACCGACAGTAGCTGGCTACTTATTTAGATTTAGTTTGACAGAATGAAACTGGCTTAAATGTGCTGTAGTAAATATTTTTTATTCTCACTAATCAACCAACACATTCCTGTCTTTGTATGTCTCAATATAATAGTATTATTTAATTAAATCCATGTAAAATAATCTTAGTCTGAATATAAAATGTGATCCTCAACTGCGTTTCCCTCCAGTCAGCAGACGGCGATGTGCGTCTTTCAGGCGATGCTGCAGCGTGACGTATAATCTAGTGGACGGTTCTTCATAAACAGCTCGTCAACCACCTCGGTAGCTTGCTAGCCAACATAGCCGAAACATTCAACCTATTTATACGCTTTCGGTCTATATTAGCTACTGTGTTTTAGACACACTTCTGTCGTATCTACTTGTTAATCTATTTAATTTAATATTACGTTATTGTTTATTAGTCAGCTATAGTAGCTGGCTGGTTAAGTTAGCATTAGCCTGGTTGCTAATGATAGCTAGCTAGCTAACATCCCCGAACATGAGCTCCCTAAACTACTCCCCTCCTGTTAAAGAAGAGGAGGTCTGCTGGACGGAGAAAGAAGCTCTGGGGCTGAACATTGTCGTGAAAGAGGAGAAGGAAGAGGAGGATGTTACAGTAAAACAAGAAGTAGAGGGTGAGGCTGTTACCGTGAAAGAAGAAGAGAAAGACGTTTCAGTTAAACAAGAGGAAGACGCCTTCAGAGTGAAAGAGGAGGAGGATGTTACAGTAAAAGAAGAGGAGGAAGAGAAAGAGGAGGATGCAGTTTATGGAGTGAAAGAGGAAGGAGAGGAGGAGGAGGAGGCAAAAGGTCAGATTAACACCAGTAAATACTAATATTTAATAACGGGGCACAAACCCTGCAGTTGTTGAACTGATGAACACACACGTGGTTTTAAAGCAGCAGTTGTTTTGTTTTCCATACATTTTAACATGCAACAATTTCAAAGATTTTACTGAGTTACAGTTCATAAAAGTCAATTGGGGCACAAGACCCAGCCAAACAGAATGAGTTTTCCACACAAAAGGGCTTTATTACAGACAGAAATACGCCTCCGCACCCCCTCCCTCAGACGATCCCGCATGAAACATGGGACCAACACTTTACATGTTGCGTTTATATTTTTGTTCAGTATATAAACTTAGGAACACATATCAGCGTAGAGCCCTGAACTATAATAATAAGGCAGCAGTTTATCTGGCAGGACAGTGTGGTGTGTAGTGATCAGCAGTTTATCTGGCAGGACAGTGTGGTGTGTAGTGATCAGCAGTTTATCTGTCAGGACAGTGTGGTGTGTAGTGATCAGCAGTTTATCTGGCAGGACAGTGTGGTGTGTAGTGATCAGCAGTTTATCTGTCAGGACAGTGTGGTGTGTAGTGATCAGCAGTTTATCTGGCAGGACAGTGTGGTGTGTAGTGATCAGCAGTTTATCTGGCAGGACAGTGTGGTGTGTAGTGATCAGCAGTTTATCTGGCAGGACAGTGTGGTGTGTAGTGATCAGCAGTTTATCTGTCAGGACAGTGTGGTGTGTAGTGATCAGCAGTTTATCTGGCAGGACAGTGTGGTGTGTAGTGATCAGCAGTTTATCTGTCAGGACAGTGTGGTGTGTAGTGATCAGCAGTTTATCTGGCAGGACAGTGTGGTGTGTAGTGATCAGCAGTTTATCTGGCAGGACAGTGTGTTGTGATGTGTTGTGTTATGGAGGCACTTTGGTGATTCTTCATGTTCATCATTACTATTGTATCTAAATGAATTATTTTAACACATTGGTTAAAAGACTCTTGTCACAAAAATGTAATTACATTGAGTAATATACCACATTACTTCTTACTTACATTCCTTGTGTTACAAACATTGCCAAGCTGCTCATTAGTTTCTTGTTGTTGTGATTTTTGGTGTGATCAGTCATGGCAAAAAAATATTTGGGCTGGTAAAAAATCAGTGGCTGGTATATTCTATCATCAGCCTGCTACAGTGGCTGGTATATTCTATCATCTGCCTGTTACAGTGGCTGGTATATTCTATCATCTGCCTGTTACAGTGGCTGGTATATTCTATCATCTGCCTGTTACAGTGGCTGGTATATTCTATCATCTGCCTGTTACAGTGGCTGGTATATTCTATCATCTGCCTGCTACAGTGGCTGGTATATTCTATCATCTGCCTGTTACAGTGGCTGGTATATTCTATCATCTGCCTGCTACAGTGGCTGGTATATTCTATCATCTACCTGTTACAGTGGCTGGTATATTCTATCATCTGTCTGTTACAGTGGCTGGTATATTCTATCATCTGCCTGTTACAGTGGCTGGTATATTCTATCATCTGCCTGCTACAGTGGCTGTTGGACCAGAATCAAACTAAAACAAGACTTTTGTCAAAGTTTGTAAAAACATTTAACCATTCACTACATTGACTGTCTGACTTTGTCCTTCACACAGGAGAGAGACAGGACTATCGTGGAACCTCTGGGGAGCCTCAACAACACCATGAAGCTGACGAGGCAGAGAAGAGTCTCTCCACATCAGAACACCTCAAGAAACACCAGCAGAGACGCACAGAAAGGAAACCTCACTGCTGCTCTGACTGTGGGAAACATTTCAAATCTTCATCAGAACTTAAAAAACACCAGCGAGTACACACACGAGAAAAACCTTATAGCTGTAATCAATGTGGGAAGAGTTTTACTCATTCAAGTAATCTGAAAACACACCAGAGAACACACACAAGAGAGAAGCCTTACACCTGTGATCAATGTGGGAAGAGTTTTACTCAGGCAAGCAACCTGGTATCACACCAGAGAACACACACAGGAGAGCAGCCATATAGCTGTGAGCAATGTGGCAAGAGTTTTACTCAGTCAAGCAACCTGGTATCACACCAGAGAACACACACAGGAGAGCAGCCATATAGCTGTGAGCAATGTGGGAAAAGCTTTTCTCGGATAGAACACCTTAAAGGACACCAGAGAACACACACAGGAGAGAAACCTTATAGCTGTGATCAGTGTGGGAAGAGTTTTACTCAGTCACGCAACCTGGTATCACACCAGAGAACACACACAGGAGAGCAGCCATATAGCTGTGAGCAATGTGGCAAGAGTTTTACTCAGTCAAGCAACCTGGTATCACACCAGAGAACACACACAGGAGAGCAGCCATATAGCTGTGAGCAATGTGGGAAAAGCTTTTCTCGGATAGAACACCTTAAAGGACACCAGAGAACACACACAGGAGAGAAACCTTATAGCTGTAATCAGTGTGGGAAGGGTTTTACTCAGTCAAACAGCCTGGTATCACCAGAGAGCACACACAGGAGAGACACCTTACCACTGCTCTGACTTTGAAGAGCTTTGTTTCCCTAAGAAACCTGACACAACACCAGAGAACACACACAGGAGACAAATCTTACCACTGTTCTGACTTTGAAGAGCTTTGCTTCCCTAAGAAACCTGACACAACACCAGAGAACACACAAGAGAGAAGCCTTATAGCTGTGATCAATGTGACAAGAGATACTCTCATTCATGTGGTCTGATTAAACATCAGAAAATACATGTAAGGAGATCCACAGAGTGTAGAATGATCTCCAACACCAGACCTGGGTAGTAGAACACAGAGTGTGGAATGATCTCCATCACCAGACCTGGGTAGGAGAACACAGAGTGTGGAATGTAGTGAACATTTTTTTATTCGCACTAATCAATCAACACATTCAGGTCTTTGTAAATGTAAGTATTTAGTTAATATTGCCTGCTAACATGAATTTATTTTAACCCTCTCATGCGTGAGTT
This sequence comes from Salmo trutta, assembly GCF_901001165.1. Classification (NCBI taxonomy): domain Eukaryota; kingdom Metazoa; phylum Chordata; class Actinopteri; order Salmoniformes; family Salmonidae; genus Salmo; species Salmo trutta. The sequence continues at coordinate 6,534,660 of NC_042971.1, read as the reverse complement.
CCAAATATCTCTAACGGTCGCCTCAGCGTGAGATTTTTTTATGCACGTGATGTTCGAACGTTCTCTCCATTCCAGAATGTGATTGTTACATAAACAACAACACTGAACGGCTCAGAGTGGGAGTGAGAGGTTACCGTGATTGATTGCCTGCACCGCCATTTGTATCAATAAATCACTGTCAGAAAATGTTTTGTGTGGTAATTATTTGTGTATTTACTGTTTTATTCACGTTTTCAATTCTAGGTGACAAATCATGCATTCCGATTCTTGCGTAGATTGTAATGGGTGCATATTATGTGTGTAAAATACTTTTTTGAAGGTTGTACTGATTATGATGAGCTAAGCTGTTTCCAGCAGTGCAGCAATGTTTGTTGACATACAATGCATTCTGGGTTTCACGTAATCGTCTGTTTGACCAAAAGATGTTATAACAAAATGAGGTGAGTACGAGTTCACTCATTTTTTGAGGACTTCTGGAAATGAATGGTGGGATGTGAACGACGGTAGATGACACACCCCTTCAACACTATAAACAGACCAAACTCATCTTGTCTTCGGTTTCTGTAAGGGGGAAAAATGCATGGCTGCGTGCTGAAACTAATCAACGGATTACTTTCGATTTCTAGAAAGTGTTTTACCTAATGATTTTGATCAATGGTGAGCTCACCCGTGATGTGATTAATTATACATAGTAATTGCTATTAGCTAATTCATATTGTAGTTTATGTCAGCCCAGAGTTAGATAAATATGACCGCTTGTGTTGGGTCAATCTTTCCTCAGTTGGCGCTACGACAAATGTAGCCTACATTTTTCCGGTTAGGATGATCGTGTTGTGCTATAGATACTTCTGTGAATATCTAAACATTGCATCCAAAAATAAACTGCTCACATTCTGGACATAACTTTGTAAGGACTGTGTTTGTGTAAATAGTTTCTGAAAAAAAATGTGGCCAGCTCAAATGCTGATTGTTGCGTCATTCGAAACTGGCCGTTCAAAATGACTGTTCTAATCACATGGGTGTGATCGTACGGTTCAGGGACCACTGTAGAACGATCACACCCCGTGTGATGGTACGTGTGAAAGAGTTAACTAGGGAAAATGTGTCACCTCTGCAACAGTCAGGGTATATGCAGCAGTTTGGGCCGCCTGGCTCGTTGCGAACTGTGTGAATACTAACGCCACACGTTTTTTTAATCAATATTGCTGTGTTTATTAAATGGCTCACAACAATTTCTTTCCAACTTTGGGTAGAAAACCAATAGCTTTTTTCTCACAATGAAAATACACTGCTCAACAAAATAAAGGGAACACTAAAATAACACATCCTAGATCTGAATAAATGAAATAATCTTATTAAATACTTTTTTCTTTACATAGTTGAATGTGCTGACAACAAAATCACACAAAAATAATCAATGGAAATCCAATTCATCAAACCATGGAGGTCTGGATTTGGAGTCACACTCAAAATTAAAGTGGAAAACCACACTACAGGCTGATCCAACTTTGATGTAATGTCCTTAAAACAAGTCAAAATGAGATTCAGTAGTGTGTGTGGCCTCCACGTGCCTGTATGACCTCCCTACAACACCTGGACTAAAGCATCCGCCAACTCCTGGACAGTCTGTGGTGCAACGTGGCGTTGGTGGATGTAGCGAGACATGATGTCCCAGATGTGCTCAATTGGATTCAGGTCTGGGGAATGGGCGAGCCAGTCCATAGCATCAATGTCTTCCTCTTGCAGGAACTGCTGACACACTCCAGCCACGTGAGGTCTAGCATTGTCTTGCATTAGGAGGAACCCAGGGCCAACCGCACCAGCATATGGTCTCACAAGGGGTCTGAGGATCTCATCTCGGTAACTAATGGCAGTCAGGTTACCTCTGGCGAGCACATGGAGGACTGTGCGGCCCCCCAAAGAAATGCCACCCCACACCATGACTGACCCACCGCCAAACCGGTCATGCTGGAGGATGTTGCAGGCAGCAGAACGTTCTCCACGGCGTCTCCAGACTCTGTCACGTCTGTCACGTGCTCAGTGTGAACCTGCTTTCATCTGTGAAGAGCACAGGGCGCCAGTGGCGAATTTGCCAATCTTGGTGTTCTCTGGCAAATGCCAAACGTCCTGCACGGTGTTGGGCTGTAAGCACAACCCCCACCTGTGGACGTCAGGCCCTCATACCACCCTCATGGAGTCTGTTTCTGACCGTTTGAGCAGACACATGCACATTTGTGGCCTGCTGGAGGTCATTTTGCAGGGCTCTGGCAGTGCTTCTCCTGCGCCTCCTTGCACAAAGGCGGAGGTAGCGGTCTTGCTGCTGGGTTGTTGCCCTCCTACGGCCTCCTCCACGTCTCCTAATGTACTGGCCTGTCTCCTGGTAGCGCCTCCATGCTCTGGACACTACGCTGACAGACACAGCAAACCTTCTTGCCACAGCTCGCATTGATGTGCCATCCTGGATGAGCTGCACTACCTGAGCCACTTGTGTGGGTTGTAGACTCCGTCTCATGCTACCACTAGAGTGAAAAGCACCGCCAGCATTCAAAAGTGACCAAAACATCAGCCAGGAAGCATAGGAACTGAGAAGTGGTCTGTGGTCCCCACCTGCAGAACCACTCCTTTATTGGGGGGTGTCTTGCTAATTGCCTATAATTTCCACCTGTTGTCTATTCCATTTGCACAACAGCATGTGAAATGTATTGTCAATCAGTGTTGCTTCCTAAGTGGACAGTTTGATTTCACAGAAGTGTGATTGACTTGGAGTTACATTGTGTTGTTTAAGTGTTCCCTTTATTTTTTTGAGCAGTGTATTATAAATGAAATGAAACTGTTCCACAAAAAATGTGCAACTGAAAATCATAACTGGCACACAGATTGGTAGAAATGGTCAGACAAATTGGCACTCTGACTGAAAGAACAGATGACTTGGTTGACCAAGATGTATTTTAGTTGGGGACAGCACTTGAACATGATTTTGGGGCTCCCGAGTGGCGCAGCGGCCACTGCATCTCAGTGCTTGAGGCATCACTAGACACCCTGGTTCAAATCCAGGCTGTATCACAACCGGCCATGATTGGGAGTTCCATAGGGCGGCGCGCAATTGGCCCTCTGTCGTCCGGGGTAGGCAGTCATTGTAAATAATAATTTCTTCTTAACTGACTTGCTTAGTTAAATAAAGGTCAAAAAAATAAAAATAATTATATATATATGTATAATTATTATTATTATTTTATTTTTTTAAATCGGCCAAATCGGCGTCCAAAAATACCGATTTCTGATTGTTATGAAAACTTGAAATCGGTCCTAATTAATCGGCCATTCCGATTAATCGGTCGACCTCTAATATAGTATATAATAGAATTCATCTATGATAATCTATGATAATGATAGTTTAACCAGGTTTCTAGGCTATATAGTGTATATTCTAGAATTCATCCATGATGTCATAATGATAGTTTAACCAGGTTTCTAGGCTATATAGTATATTCTAGAATTCATCCATGATGTCATAATGATGGTTTAACCAGGTTTCTAGGCTATATAGTATATTCTAGAATTCATCCATGATGTCATAATGATAGTTTAACCAGGTTTCTAGGATATATAGTATATTCTATAACTGCCAGTGTAGTTTTCCTTTGGAGGCAAATTGTTACAGGTGTTGATAAGTCATTTTATAATATTCAGCAAAAAATTTTCATGCCATTATGTTAAAGGCGAAACATACCTAGATTCAATTACATTCATGAATTGGTTTGAAACCTTTGTTTTAAAACCTTCTCAAAGTTGGTCCCTTGACGGATTTGTAGAAAACGGTTTGTCATGAAACACTATTTATATGTAACCTTTATTTAACTAGGCAAGTCAGTTAATTAAGAACACATTCTTATTTACAATGACGGCATAGGAACGGTGGGTTAACTGCCTTGTTCAGGGGCAGAACAACAGATTTTTACTTTGTCAGCTCAGGGATTCAATCTTGCAACCTTACGGTTAACTAGTCCAACGCTCTAACCACCTGCTTTACATTGCACTCCCCGAGGTTACGCGAATGCAGTAAGTAGCTAAGGTAAGTTGCTAGCTAGCATTAAACTTATCTTTTAAAAAACAATCAATCAATCATAATCACTAGTTAACTACACATGGTTGATGATATTACTAGTTTATCTTGCCTGTCCTGTGTTGCATATAATCGCTTAGGTACACGTTGCTCCAACCATAAACATCAATGCCTTTCTTAAAATCAATACACAAGTATATATTTTTAAACCTGCATATTTAGTTAATATTGCCTGCTAACATGAATTTCTTTTAACTAGGGAAAATGTGTCACTTCTCTTGCAAACAGAGTCAAGATATATGCAGCAGTTTGGGCCGCCTGGCTCGTTGCGAACTGTTAAGACTATTTCTTCCTAACAAAGACAGCCAACTTCGCCAAACGGGGGATGATTTAACAAAAGCCATTTGCGAAAAAGCAAAATCGTTGCACGACTGTACCTAACCATAAACATCAATGACTTTCTTAAAATCAATACACAGAAGTATATATTTTTAAACCTGCATATTTAGCTAAACGAAATCCAGGTTAGCAGGCAATATTAACCAGGTGAAATTGTGTCACTTCTCTTCCGTTCATTGCACGCAGAGTCGGGGTATATGCAACAGTTTGGGCCGCCTGGCTCGTTGCAAACTAATTTGCCAGAATTTTACGTAATTATGACATAAAATTGAAGGTTGTGCAATGTAACAGCAATATTTAGACTTAGGAATGCCACCGTTAGATAAAATACGGAACAGTTCTCTATTTCACTGAAAGAAAAAAAATGTTTTTTTTTTCAAGATGATAGTTTCTGGATTCGACCATATTAATGACCAAAGGCTCGTATTTCTATGTGTTATTATATTATAATTAAGTCTATGATTTGATAGAGCAGTCTGACTGAGCGATGGTAGGCAGCAGCAGGCTCGTAAGCATTAATTCAAACAGCACTTTCGTGCGTTTTGCCAGCAGCTTTCGCAATGCATTGCGCTGGTTTTGACTTCAAGCCTGTCAACTCCCAAGACGAGGCTGGTGTAACCCATGTGAAATGGCTAGCTAGTTAGCCGGGTGCGCGCTAATAGCATTTCAAACGTCACTCGCTCTGAGACTTGGGAGTAGTTGTTCCCCTTGCTCTGCATGGGTAACACTGCTTCGAGGGTGGCTGTTGTCGATGTGTTGCTGGTTCGAGCCCAGGTAGGAGCAAGGAGAGGGACGGAAGCTATACTGTTACACTGGCAATACTAAAGTGCCTAAAAGAACATCCAATAGTCAAAGGTATATGAAATACAAATTGTATATAGAGAAATAGTCCTATAATTCCTATAATAACTACAACCTAAAACTTCTTACCTGGGAATATTGAAGACTCATGTTAAAAGGAACCACCAGCTTTCATATGTTTTCATGTTCTGAGCAAGGAACTTAAACGTTAGCTTTCTTACATGGCACATATTGCACTTTTACTTTCTTCTCCAACACTTTGTTTTTGCATTATTTAAACCAAATTGAACATGTTTCATTATTTATTTGAGGCTAAATTGATTTTATTGATGTATTATATTAAGTTAAAATAAGTGTTCATTCAGTATTGTTGTAATTGTCATTATTACAAAGAAATTTTTCAAAAATGTCCGATTAATCGGTATCGGCTTTTTTGGGCCTCCAATAATCGGTATCGGTGTTGAAAAATCATAATCGGTCGACCTCTAGACTGTAACTAAACAGCTACAGTATTAAGTGTAATTATTGAAGAACTGTGTTAATGACAGTATCCATTTGGGTGTCAATAAAGTTAAGATGACTCTCGGTTAGAACCACTGGATTTAGCAAACTCTGAAATGATTTAGCATTTCTGTGCCCATGAAAACTGTTTCCCAGCGTAACATAAGCAGCCACTAAAAGTTACATAGTTCGAGTGCATTTTTTTTTACTTAGAAATTGCACTGTTGGTTAGAGCCTGTACGTCAGCATTTCACTGTAAGGTCTACACCTGTTGTATTTGGCGCACGTGACAAATACATTTTGATTTGATAGCAGTAGGACTAGTCTACCTGTCCTGCTCGCAAATGTAGGTCTATAAATGTGTCCATTTGTGGATGTCTGATAGTATTTCTGATTGTCTTAATGCACCACCACTAATGAGTTGTGGAGCTTCTCAAAGTAATTTTTTCTTCACCTCAAACAGTAAGTAAACAAAGTCTTACTAAAATCAATTGCGAATGACAATAGTTCCTCAAAGTATTTTCGTAAAATATTTCCAGCTCTCACCCTTTCGATAACCACTCAGCATAAAAGGGAAAAATGTAATTCTCTGATCCAGTGGAAATGTCATAAAATACCTGATTACTTCTTATCCTTTGCACAAATAGCCTACAGCTGTGTCTGTCCAGAACTCACTGGCGAGAAACTGAGAGCCCTGAATATTTTATACAATGTTGCAAGTTCATTGAAGACAGGCCATGTGCAGCAATGTGATTTATATGATATTTATTTTTATCATATTTTCTACCTGCAGGCTGCAATGTTTAAATTTGAGCTTTATGTAGGTTTAAAAAAAAAAAACGTAGCAATGGCAATACATTTTTTATTTATATTTTAATTTAAATATAATGTAGATTAACCACAGAATTGTTGAGATATAAAGACTATTATAATTATTATTACTATTATAAATTAAATGAAACTGTTCCAGTAAAATGTGAAAATGAAAATCATAACTGGCACCAGATCAGTAGAAATGGTCAGATAAATTGGCACCAAATGGAAAAGGTTGCTGACTGCTGGTGTAGCCTATTACCAGAAACTATAGGAGCATAACGACTGCTGGTGTAGCCTATTACCAGAAACTATAGGAGCATAACGACTGCTGGTGTAGTCTATTACCAGAAACTATAGGAGCATACGACTGCTGGTGTAGCCTATTACCAGAAACTATAGGAGCATAACGACTGCTGGTGTAGTCTATTACCAGAAACTATAGGAGCATAACGACTGCTGGTGTAGACTATTACCAGAAACTATAGGAGCATAACGACTGCTGGTGTAGCCTATTACCAGAAACTATAGGAGCATAACGACTGCTGGTGTAGTCTATTACCAGAAACTATAGGAGCATAACGACTGCTGGTGTAGCCTATTACCAGAAACTATAGGAGCATAACGACTGCTGGTGTAGCCTATTACCAGAAACTATAGGAGCATAACGACTGCTGGTGTAGCCTATTACCAGAAACTATAGGAGCATAACGACTGCTGGTGTAGTCTATTACCAGAAACTATAGGAGCATAACGACTGCTGGTGTAGTCTATTACCAGAAACTATAGGAGCATAACGACTGCTGGTGTAGCCTATTACCAGAAACTATAGGAGCATAACGACTGCTGGTGTAGTCTATTACCAGAAACTATAGGAGCATAACGACTGCTGGTGTAGCCTATTACCAGAAACTATAGGAGCATAACGACTGCTGGTGTAGCCTATTACCAGAAACTATAGGAGCATAACGACTGCTGGTGTAGCCTATTACCAGAAACTATAGAAGCATAACAACTGCTGGTGTAGCCTATTACCATAAACTATAGGAGCATAACGACTGCTGGTGTAGCCTATTACCAGAAACTATAGGAGCATAACGACTGCTGGTGTAGCCTATTACCAGAAACTATCGGAGCATAACGACTGCTGGTGTAGCCTAATACCAGAAACTATAGAAGCATAACGACTGCTGGTGTAGCCTATTACCAGAAACTATAGGAGCATAACGACTGCTGGTGTAGCCTATTACCAGAAACTATAGGAGCATAACGACTGCTGGTGTAGCCTATTACCAGAAACTATAGGAACATAACGACTGCTGGTGTAGTCTATTACCAGAAACTATAGGAACATAACGACTGCTGGTGTAGTCTATTACCAGAAACTATAGGAGCATAACGACTGCTGGTGTAGTCTATTACCATAAACTATAGGAGCATAACGACTGCTGGTGTAGTCTATTACCAGAAACTATAGGAGCAGAACGACTGCTGGTGTAGTCTATTACCAGAAACTATAGGAGCAGAACGACTGCTGGTGTAGTCTATTACCAGAAACTATAGAAGCATAACGACTGCTGGTGTAGCCTATTACCAGAAACTATAGGAGCATAACGACTGCTGGTGTAGCCTATTACCATAAACTATAGGAGCATAACGACTGCTGGTGTAGCCTATTACCAGAAACTATAGGAGCATAACGACTGCTGGTGTAGCCTATTACCAGAAACTATAGGAGCATAACATTTTACATTACATTTTAGTCATTTAGCAGACGCTCTTATCCAGAGCGACTTACAGCAGTGAATACATACATTTCATTTTTTTTTTTTTTTTTGTACTGGCCCACGACTGCTGGTATAGTCTATTACCAGAAACTATTTTTTTCTGATGGTTAGGCTATCTTGTTTCAGAGGGGTGTCATCAATAGCCCATAATGACAAAGCGAAAACAGGTAAATAAGGTAAAAAACAGAAATACCTTTTTTACATAAGTATTCAGACCATTTGCTGTGAGACTCAGGTGCATCTTGTTTCCATTAATCATCCTTGAGATGTTTCTACAACTTGTTTGGAGTCCACCTGTGGTAAATTCAATTGATTGGATATGATTTGGAAGGCACACACCTGTCTATATATGGTCCCACAGTTCACAGTGCATGTCAGAGCAAAAACCAAGCCATGAGGTCAAAGGTATTGTCCATAGAACGCTGAGACAGGATTGTTTTGAGGCACAGATCTGGGGAGGGGTTCCAAAAATGTCTGCAGCATTGGAGGTCCCCTAGAACGCAGTGGCCTCCATCATTCTGAAATGGAAGAAGTTTGGAACCACCAAGACTCTTCCTAGAGCTGGCCGCCCGGCCACACTAAGTAATCGGGGGAGAAGGGCCTTGGTCAGGGAGGTGACCAAGAACCCGATGGTTACTCCGACAGAGCTCCAGAGTTCCTCTGTGGAGATGGGAGAACCTTCCAGAAGGACCATCATCTCTGCAGCACTCCACCAATCAGGCCTTTATGGTAGAGAGGCCAGACGGAAGCCACTCCTCAGTAAAAGGCATATGACAGCCCACTTGGAGTTTGCCAAAAGGCACCTAAAGGACTCTCAGACCATGAGAAACAAGATTCTCTGGTCTGATTAAACTAAGATTGAACTCTTTGGCCTGAATGCCAAGTGTCACGTCTGGAGGAAAATGTGCACCATCCCTACGGTGAAGCATGGTGGTGGCAGCATCATGCTGTGGGGATGTGTTTCAGCAGCAGTGCAAATTGTCCACTGATATTGGTATAACTTCTCACCCCTTGTGGCTGTATGAAAGTTAATTTCCCCTCAGACACACATTTGTTCTTTGATATAATGAAGGTCATTTGTGTTGAATGTACTTTTCCCCACCTCTTTATTTTTTTCAAGAGAAAAACTGCTGATGAACAACCACATTTCTAAATGACACCTTGTCTATTCTTCTATTCTAACTCTCAACAGTAAGTTTAGACCCCGACTGATTTAAAAATATATATATATATATATTATTATTTATTACAAACAACACAAGGAAGGGGTAACATTAAAGTATTAGAACATGAAGGACAAACAATACAGCATCAAGACACTATCTAACATGTATCAGTCTGTCCACAACAGAGCCATCCTTATGTGTGAGGGTGCGTGTGCATGATAGTGATATAAAATGTATGTCATAGTTTCCTTTTTCATGATCACAATCTAGTGAAACCCGAACCCTCCAAGATCCCCCCCACAGTTCCCCAATAGCTGTCCCTCAACCCTCCAAGATCCCCCCCACAGTTCCCCAATTGCTGTCCCTCAACCCTCCAAGATCCCCCCACAGTTCCCCAATAGCTGTCCCTCACCCTTTCGAGACCCCCCCCCCACAGTTCCCCAATAGCTGTCCCTCAACCATTCGAGACCCCTCACACAGTCCCCCATAATAAAAAAAGACAATTAATTCCATTCCCCACCTCCAAGAACCCCCATAATGCACCAACAACCAAGAGAATGAACTAAAGAGAAAAAAGGAAAAGACAGAAGAAAACAGCAAACAACAATGCAAAAAAATTATAAAACAAAATAATACATTTAAAACAAAGGACATCAAGGACAACTAAAATCATAACAGCAATGCCAACTGTATATGTTTTTGTGCATGTCTGGCACTATTACATGTATGTGTGTGTTCTTGTATGTGTTTGTTTGAATGAGAGTGTGTGAATATGCATGTGTTCCTGCACGGCATCAGCCTCAGGCAAACCAGCATTAGTTGTAAAAACACTGCCACTTAGTGTCATTCAAATGTACTTTTTATTATGTTTGATTTTGACTTAAAAAAATAAAAACAACTTTTATCTTTTGACCATCTCCTATCATCTACCATGAGGTAGTCACCTGGAATGCATTTCAATTTACAGGTGTGCCTTGTTAAATGTTCATTTGTGGAATTTCTTTCTTTCTTAATGCATTTGAGCCAATCAGTTGTGTTGTGACAATGTAGGGGTGGTATACAGAAGATAGCCCTATTTGTCTATATTATGGCAACAGCTCAAATAAGCAAAAAGAAATGACAGTCCGTCATTACTTTAACACATGAAGGTCAGTCAATACGGAAACTTTCAAAAACTTTGAATGAATCTTCAAGTGCAGTCACAAAAACCATCCATCGCTATGATGAAGCTGGCTCTCATGAGGATTGCCACAGGAAAGGAAGACCCAGAGTTACCTCTGCTGCAGAAGATAAGTTCATTAGAGTTAACTGTGAAGACAACAACTATGCCTATGAGATGGTTTGGGATGAATCGGACCGCAGAGTGAAGGAAATGCAGCCAACAATTGCTCAGCATATGTGGGAACTCCTTCAAGACTGTTGGAAAAGCATTCCAGGTGAAGCTGGTTGAGAAAATGCAAAGAGTGTGCAAAGCTGTCATCAAGGCAAAGGGTGGCTACTTTGAAGAATTTCAAATATAAAATATATTTTGATTTGTTTAACACTTTTTTGGTTACAACATGATTCCATATGAGTTACTTCATAGTTGTGTTGTCTTCACTATTATTGTAAATTTTTTACATTTACATTTTAGTTATTTAGCAGAAGCTCTTATCCAGAGCAACTTACAGTAGTGAATGCATACATTTCATGCATTATTTGTTTTTGTACTGGCCCCCCGTGGGAATCTAACCCACAACCCTGGCGTTGCACACACCATGCTCTACCAACTGAGCCACAGGGAAGGCCAACTTAGACAACAGTTAAAATAAAGAAAAAACATTGAATTTGTAGGTGTGTCCAAACAATTGACCGGTACTGAATATGCATTGTGGAGGAGAACTGATCTTAGATCTGTACAAAGGCATAACATCTACAGCAGGAACAACTGTCTGTGTTTAAAAGGCCCAGCTGGATTGAATTGAGCTATTTAAAATGACATATTTGAATGTCAAATGATTTGTTCTGTTTGTCAATACAAGACAGGGTCTGTGGAGGCTTGGCCTATTAGTGGTAGATTTGGGGGAGAGTTTGAGTTGGAATAGTGATAGATTTTTGGAGGGACCCTTGTCACTACAGCCAATCAGTGAGCAGTGTCCCTTCCCCCACATCTCAGGCAGTTCTGTTACTCACAACACTTCCCCTGCTTTCCTCAACAATAGAAAAGTCCACTGAACTAAAGCCTTGCCATTTCAGATCTTTTTTAAAAGATTGGGGAATTTTTTACAATTAGGAAATAATATTTCATGTTTTACTCGTACCTCAGCCAGCAATGTGAATGGTTAGGAAATAATATGTCATGTTTTACTCGTACCTCAGCCAGCATTGTGAATGGTTAGGAAATAATATTTCATGTTTTACAAGTACCTCAGCCAGCATTGTGACTGGTGTCTGATGCAGTGACATACTAGACCATGGTAGTACATCTAATACTTAGGTGTTTTTAGTCATGCATGAAAGGTCTGGGGTGGTTCTGTGGTTATAAGTTACTGACTTTGGAATACATTTCTGGCCATGCTGGCAGGGTCTGAATCAAACCCAATGTCCACCTTGGACACTGGCAGGGTCTGAATCAAACCAATGTCCACCTGGCATGCTGGCAGGGTCTGAATTAAACCCAATGTCCACCTGGTACACTGGCAGGGTCTGAATCAAACCCAATGTCCACCTGGCACACTGACAGGGTCTGAATCAAACCCAATGTCCACCTGGTACACTGGCAGGGGCTGAATCAAACCCAATGTCCACCTGGTACACTGGCAGGGTCTGAATCAAACCCAATGACCACCTGGTACACTGACAGGGTCTGAATCAAACCCAATGTCCACCTGGTACACTGACAGGGTTTGAATCAACCCAATGTCCACCTGGTACACTGACAGGGTCTGAATCAACCCAATGTTAAGGGGAGGGAAGATTGGTCAAGAGGGTGATTATTATTGTTGTTCTACTGCCTGATTGTTATGGAAAAACACTGTTTACAAAAGCTTTGTTAAAGAACAAGTTGTTGTTTGTGTCGCACTGCTTTGCTTTGTCTTCGCCAGGTCGCAGTTGCAAATGAGAACTTGTTCTCAACTGGCCACCTGCTTAGATACAACATTTACAACATTAACAATGTCTATACTGTATTTCTAATCATTTTTATTATTATTTTAATGGATGAAAAATGTGCTTTCTTTAAAAAACAGTGACCCCAAACTTTTGAACGGTAGTATATATCTACATGATGTATTGTTACACCATGTAGGAGCAGTATAGACCTAGTCTGTTCATTATATACATGTACATGATGTATTGTTACACCATGTAGGAGCAGTATAGACCTAGTCTGTTCATTATATACATCTACATGATGTATTGTTACACCATGTAGGAGCAGTATAGACCTAGTCTGTTCATTATATACATCTACATGATGTATTGTTACACCATGTAGGAGCAGTATAGACCTAGTCTGTTCATTATATACATCTACATGATGTATTGTTACACCATGTAGGATAAGTATAGACCTAGTCTGTTCATTATATACATCAACATGATGTATTGTTACACCATGTAGGAGCAGTATAGACCTAGTCTGTTAATTATATACATCTACATGATGTATTGTTACACCATGTAGGAGCAGTATAGACCTAGTCTGTTCATTATATACATCTACATGATGTATTGTTACAGCAGACGGCGATGTGCCACAGTAAAAAAAAAAATATTCGCACTAATCAATCAACACATTACTGTCTTTGTATGTCTCAATATAATAGTATTATTTAATTAAATCCATGTAAAATAATCTTAGTCTGAAAATAAAATGTGATCCTCAACTGCGTTTCCCTCCAGTCAGCAGACGGCGATGTGCGTCTTTCAGGCGATGCTGCAGCGTGACGTATAATCTAGTGGACGGTTCTTCATAAACAGCTCGTCAACCACCTCGGTAGCTTGCTAGCCAACATAGCCGAAAGATTCAACCTATTTATACGCTTTCGGTCTATATTACCTACTGTGTTTTAGACACACTTCTGTCGTATCTACTTGTTAACCTATTTAATTTAATATTACGTTATTGTTTATTAGTCAGCTATAGTAGCTGGCTGGTTAAGTTAGCATTAGCCTAGTCGCTAATGATAGCTAGCTAGCTAACATCCCCGAACATGAGCTCCCTAAACTACTCCCCTCCTGTTAAAGAAGAGGAGGTCTGCTGGACGGAGAAAGAAGCTCTGGGGCTGAACATTGTCGTGGAAGAGGAGAAGGAAGAGGAGGATGTTACAGTTAAACAAGAAGTAGAGGGTGAGGCTGTTACAGTGAAAGATGAAGAGGAAGACGTTTCAGTTAAACAAGAGGAAGAAGAGGATGATGCTGTTTTTGGAGTGAAGAAGGAAGGAGAGATTACTGTCACATTGAAAGATGAAGAGGAGGAGACAGGAGATCTGAGTAACACCAGTAAGTACCGCCTTCAATTAGTTTTTAACTTTGGATATTCGGAGTTGGCTCGTCAATACCTCTTCAACGGAGGGTCCTGGGATGATGACTGATATGTCTAGAATCAGACGACGTAGAGAACAAGCTGCCCCTTGTTTTCTCCGTTCCGTTTCCAAAAAGTGACTTAACATATATATTTGAGGAGGGTCTATCTGCTGACCGCAGACTGGGGGGCCACGGCATGTAGTGATGAACTTTAACTTAAATACCGGATCTTGCTGTCGGACAGTTTTTTTGTATTCAGATCTCTGAAATGCTCTCTAACTACGTAACATTTATTGTCTCCTTATGTTACGCTGGGAAAACAGTTTTCATTGGAACAGAAATCCTAAATCATTTCAGTTTACTAAATCCAATGGTTCTAACCGAGAGTCACCTTAACTTTATTGACAACTCCCAAATGGATACTGTCATTAATGCGGTTCTTAAATAATTACGCATAATACTTAATACTGTAGCTGTTTAGTTACAGTCACATGTTCAACTATCATCAGCTGATCCAGGAAATCATTTTCTGCATGCCAGTCAAATGTAGTTCTTCATTCATTACACCGGTAAAGACAGTTATGCCGTGCTCCACGTTGGATCCAACATCCCAAACAAATCGATATTTATAATGTGTTATTGTCTACTTGATTTACAGTAGGGTCTCGTTAGTCCGTTTGGAAACGGAGATACTTAGCTCATAATGTGTAGAAAACTGTTCCTTGATGGAAAGGCTATTGTACAACACACAGAGCTATTTTCCTTTATTCAGGACATTTAGAATGACAACACATCACAGAGTAGCCTAGTGGGATTATTCACAAAATTATCTGGTGATCAGTTATGAAATGTCATGACAAAGACATTTTACTTTCCATGTTTCACCTGAAATATTAAATGATTTATAGTCCTAGGTCTATGTTGTTGTTAGGTGAAGTTATGGGTCCTACAGTAGGTCTTTGTTATTGTTAGGTGAAGTTATGGGTCCTACAGTAGGTCTATGTTGTTGTTAGGTGAAGTTATGGGTCCTACAGTAGGTCTATGGTATTGGTATAACTAGCAGTTTCTGCATTAGCATGGAGTTTCTGCAACCAAATTGCGTGCGCATTACCAGATATACTACATCCATAACTAGTGGTTTCCTCATTACCAGATATACTACATCCATAACTAGTGGTTTCCTCATTACCAGATATACTACATCCACAACTAGTGGTTTCCTCATTACCAGATATACTACATCCATAACTAGTGGTTTCCTCATTACCAGATATACTACATCCATAACTAGTGGTTACCTCATTACCAGATATACTACATCCATAACTAGTAGTTTCCTCATTAGCAGATATACTACATCCATAACTAGTGGTTTCCTCATTAGCAGATATACTACATCCATAACTAGTGGTTTCCTCATTACCAGATATACTACATCCATAACTAGTGGTTTCCTCATTACCAGATATACTACATCCATAACTAGTGGTTTCCTCATTACCAGATATACTACATCCATAACTAGTGGTTTCCTCATTACCAGATATACTACATCCATAACTAGTGGTTTCCTCATTACCAGATATACTACATCCATAACTAGTGGTTTCCTCATTAGCAGGGAGGAGTTTCTGCAACCAGATTGTGTGTGCATCGCCCTCGTGCTGCAATTTTTGCAAACACAGAAGAGGCCTATATTGGAGACCAAAAAGTTGTCTGGCACACTGCTTAGGATTTCAACAACTTTAATAACTTATTTCTAGCCTACAATCATTGATGTTTCTGCTAATGTGAAAACAAGACAAAATATCACTACAGTTTCTGACTTGACTGTCTTAAGACAGCATCACCTTTTACAGTGGATTTCTGCTGTTGTGGCCTTTAACCATCTGTCTGACTTTGTTGTTCACACAGGAGAGCTACGGGACTATCGTGGATCCTCTGGGGAGCCTCAACATCATCATGATGCTGACAAGGCAGAGCAGAGTCTCTCCACATCAGAACACCTCCAGAAACACCAGCAGAGACCCACAGATGATCAATCTCATTGCTGCTCTGACTGTGGGAAAGGTTGCAAACCTTCATCAGAACTTAAAATACACCAGCAAGTACACACAGGAGAGAAACCATACTGCTGCTCTGACTGCGGGAAACGTTTCTCAAGATCAAATTCACTAAAAGTACACCTGCGAATTCACACTGGAGAGAAATCTCACCACTGTTTTGATTGTGGGAAGAGTTACTTAAGATTAAAATCACTAAAAGTACACATGAGAATTCACACTGGAGAGAAACCTTATAGCTGTGATCAATGTGGGAAGAGTTTTACTATATCTAGCTGTCTGACTATTCATCAGAGAACACATACAGGAGAGAAACCGTATAGCTGTACTCAATGTGGGAAGAGTTTCACTACATCTAGCCAATGGATTGTACACCAGAGAACACATACAGGAAAGAAATATCTTAGCTGTACTCAATGTGGGAAGAGTTTTACTCATTTAGGCAGCCTGTTATCACACCAGAGAAAACACACAGGAGAGAAATCTTACAGCTGTGATCAATGTGGGAAGAGTTTTACTCAGTCAAGCAACCTGGTATCACACCAGAGAACACACACAGGAGAGAAACCTTATAGCTGTGATCAATGTGGGAAAAGTTTTACTAAGTCTAGTAGTCTTATTGTACACCAGAGAACACACACAGGAGAGAAACCTCATAGCTGTGATCAATGTAACAAGAGATACTCTGATAAAAGATCTCTGATTAAACATCAGAAAATACATGAAGGAGTTGTTTCATGATATCAATGAATTAATGTCACAATGTAGAATGTTTCAACATTGTAGTAGGAGAATTTTAATGATGTCACAATCTAGAATGTTTTAACATTGTAGTTGGAGTATTTTAATGATGTCACAATGTAGAATGTTTTAATCTGTTTGTGATAGGGGGCAGTATTTTCACGGCCGGATAAAAAAACGTACCCGATTTAATCTGGTTATTACTCCTGCCCAGAAACTAGAATATGCATATAATTAGTAGCGTTGGATAGAAAACACTCCACAGTTTCTAAAACTGTTTGAATGGTGTCTGTGAGTATAACAGAACTCAAATGGCAGGCAAAAACCTGAGAGATTCCTTTACAGGAAGTGCCCTGTCTGACAATTTGTTCTCCTTCTGTGGCATCTCTATCGAAAATACAGCATCTGTGCTGTAGCGTGACATTTTCTAAGGCTTCCATTGGCTCTCAGAAGGCGCCAGAAAGTGTAATGGGGTGTCTGCAGTCTCTGGGCAAAGAACAGCAGGATAATTTGTTAGTGGTCAGCCTGGGAACAGTGACACTGGAGATGCGCGTCCACGAGACTACTCCATTTTTTTATTTTAGCCTTTGAATGAATACAACGTCACCCGGTTGGAATATTATTGCTATTTTATGAGAAAAATAGCATAAAAATTGATTTTAAACAGCGTTTGACACGCTTCAAAGTACGGTAATGGAATATTTTGATTTTTTTTTGTCACAAAATGCACTCGCGCGTCACCCTTCGGATAGTGACTTGAACACACGAACAAAACGGAGCTATTTGAATATAACTGGATTATTTGGAACCAAAACAACATTTGTTGTTGAAGTAGAAGTCCTGGGAGTGCATTCTGATGAAGAACAGCAAAGGTAATCCAATTTTTCTTATAGTAATTCTGAGTTTAGTGAGTACCAAACTTGGTGGGTGTCAAATTAGCTAGCCTGTGATGGCCAAGCTATCTACTCAGAATATTGCAAATTGTGCTTTCGCCAAAAAGCTATTTTAAAATCTGACACCGCGATTGCATAAAGGAGTTCTGTATCTATAATTCTTAAAATAATTTAATGTTTTTTGTGAACGTTTATCATGAGTAATTTAGTAAATTCACCGGAAGTTTGCGGTGGGTATGCTAGTTCTGAACATCACATGCTAATGTAAAAAGCTGTTTTTTGATATAAATATGAACTTGATTGAACAAAACATGCATGTATTGTATAACGTAATGTCCTAGGAGTGTCATCTGATAAAGATCATCAAAGGTTAGTGCTGCATTTAGTTGTGGTTTTGGTTTTTGTGACATATGTGCTTGCTTGAAAATGGCTGTGTGATTATATCAGGAGAGTACCCTGCCAAAAATAATCTAATGTTTTGCTTTCGCTGTAAAGCCTTTTTGAAATCGGACAATGTGGTTAGATTAACAAGAGTCTTGTCTTTAAAATGGTGTAAAATAGTCATATGTTTGAGAAATTGAAGTTATAGCATTTTTGAGGTATTTGTATTTTGCGCCACGCTCTACCATTGGATATTGGTGAGGCGTTCCGCTTGCGGAACGTCTGTCCCTAAAAGGTTTTAACATTGTAGTAGAAGTATTTTAATTATGTCAATGTAAACCCCTAAACGTTTCCCCCTGTTCTATTGATTTCAGCATGATATGAGCTTCATCAGTAGAAACATCTTTGTACTTTGCTCCGTTCATCTTTCCCTCGATCTTGACTAGTCTGCCAGTCCCTGCCACTGAAAAACATCCCCACAGCATGATGCTGCCACCACCATGCTTCACCGTAGGGATGGTGCCTGGTTTCCTCCAGACGTGATGCTTTGCATTCAGGCCAAAGAGTTCAATCTTGGTTTCATCAGACCAGAGAATCTTGTTTCTCATGGTCTGGAGTGACTTCCATCTGTCCACATAAAGGCCTGATTGGTGGAGTGCTGTATAGATGGTTGTCCTTCTGGAAGGTTCTCCCATCTCCACAGAGGAACTCTGGAGCTCTGTCATAGTGACCAGCGGGTTCTTGGTCACATCCTTGAACAAGGCCCTTCTCCCCCGATTGCTCTGTTTGAAGAGTCTTGGTGGTTCCAAATGTCTTCCATTTAAGAATGATGGAGGCCATTGTGTTCTTGTGGACCTTCAATACTTCAGCCATTTTTTGGTACCCTTCCCCAGATCTGTGCCTCGACACAATCCTGTCTCGGAGCTCTAAGAACAATTCCTTCGACCTCATGGCTTGGTTTTTGTTCTGACATGCACTGTCAACTGTGGGACCTTATATAAACAGGTGTGTGCCCAAATCATGTCTAATCAATTGAATTTACCGCAGGTGGACTCCAATCAAGTTGTAGAACCATCTCAAGGATAATCAATGGAAACAGGATGCATCTAAGCTCAATTTCGAGTCTCATAGCAAAGGGTCTGAATACTTATGTAAAGAAGGTATTTCTGTTTTTCACTTTGTCATTATGGGGTATTGTGTGTAGATTAATGAGGAAAACAATATTATTGAATACATTTTAGAATAAGGCTGTAACGTAACAAAATGTGGGAAAGGTCAAGGGGCTGAATACTTTCTAAATGCTCTGTATATGCTATTGGTTTACTGTTAGAATAAGTTGTATGACTACACCAATACTGTTAAAGCAACGATGCAGAGACCTAGAAAATGCATGGCCAACCTTGCTGCTAGAGATCTAGCTACTGGGTGTGCAGGTTTCTGTTCCAGCCCTGCACTAACACCTGACATTGTGCTGATTATTTGGATTAGACACTATTGAACTATTCAGTCATGTCTTGTTGTGGAGTCAGATGGACGTCTAAATCCACAGCCCATTTCCACAGCTGTTTTTTATGATAGGAAATAAAGTGGATTCACACAATCAACTATAGTGTCTTTTTGGGTCATTGAACATTCCCTGTTTGTCTGTTTTATTTGGTTGTTTCTCTAATTTAGTCTGATGATATTGATGCACAATCACTGTCTGGCTGACGGTCTGTGAACAGAGTCAATCTAGTTCCCCCAGAATGAATGCTGTGGGTATTTAATTCTGCTACATTTTAAACATTATTTTAAGCTTTATTTAACTAGGCAAGACAGTTAAGAACAAATTCTTATTTACAATGATGGCCTACCTCTCCTTCCAGACTCACATCAAACATCTCTAATCCAAAGTTAAATCTAGAATTGGCTTCCTATTCCGCAACAAAGCATCCTTCACTCATGCTGCCAAACATACCCTCGTAAAACTGACCATCCTTCCAATCCTCGACTTCGGCGATGTCATTTACAAAATAGCCTCCAATACCCTACTCAACAAGCTGGATGCAGTCTATCACAGTGACATCCGTTTTGTCACCGAAGCCCCATATACTACCCACCACTGCGACCTGTACGCTCTCGTTGGCTGGCCTTCGCTTCATAATCATCGCCAAACACATTGGCTCCAGGTCATCTACAAGACCCTGCTAGGTAAAGTCCCCCCTTATCTCCGCTCACTGGTCACCATAGCAGCACCCACCTGTAGCACGCGCTCCAGCAGGTATATCTCTCTGGTCACCCCTAAAGCCAACTCCTCCTTTGGTCGTCTCTCCTTCCAGTTCTCTGCTGCCAATGACTGTAACGAACTACAAAAATCTCTGAAGCTAGAAACTAGAATCTCCCTCGCTAGCTTTAAGCACCAGCTGTCAGAGCAGCTCACAGATCACTGCACCTGTACATAGCCCATCTATAATTTAGCCCAAACTACTACCTCTTCCCTACTGTATTTATTTTATTTATTTTGCTCCTTGGCACCATATTATTTATATTTTAACTTTGATCTTTTTTCAAATAACAAATCTACCATTCCAGTGTTTTACTTGCTATATTGTATTTACTCTGCCACCATGGCCTTTTTTGCCTTTACCTCCCTTATCTCACATCATTTGCTCACATTGTATATAGTCTTATTTTTGTACTGTATCATTGATTGTATGTGTTGTTTTACTCCATGTGTAACTCTGTGTTTTTGTATGATGTCGAACTGCTTTGCTTTATCTTGGCCAGGTCGCAATTGTAAATGAGAACTTGTTCTCAACTTGCCTACCTGGTTAAATAAAGGTGAAATAAATAAATAAATAAACCAGGGAACAGTGGGTTAACTGTTCAGGGGCAGAACGACAGATTTTTACCTTGTCAGCTCGGGATTCGATACACCAACCTTTTGGTTTCTGGCCCAATGCTCTAACCACTAGGCTACTTGCCGGCCCATAGACGTGTCCAATGCAGACATGATGGGATTAGTATTGGCTTCATAGGCGTGTCCAATGCAGACATGATGGGATTAGTATTGGCTTCATAGGCATGATGGGATTAGTATTGGCTTCATAGGCATGATGGGATTAGTATTGGCTTCATAGGCGTATCCAATGCAGACATGATGGGATTAGTATTGGCTTTATAGGCGTGTCCAATGCAGACATGATGGGATTAGTATTGGCTTCATAGGTGTGTCCAATGCAGACATGATGGGATTAGTATTGGCTTCATAGACGTGTCCAATGCAGACATGATGGGATTAGTATTGGCTTCATAGGCATGATGGGATTAGTATTGGCTTCATAGGCATGATGGGATTAGTATTGGCTTCATAGGCGTATCCAATGCAGACATGATGGGATTAGCATTGGCTTCATAGGCGTATCCAATGCAGACATGATGGGATTAGTATTGGCTTCATAGGCGTGTCCAATGCAGACATGATGGGATTAGCATTGGCTTCATAGGCGTGTCCAATGCAGACATGATGGGATTAGCATTGGCTTCATAGGCGTGTCCAATGCAGACATGATGGGATTAGTATTGGCTTCATAGGCGTGTCCAATGCAGACATGATGGGATTAGTATTGGCTTCATAGACGTGTCCAATGCAGACATGATGGGATTAGTATTGGCTTCATAGCCATGATGGGATAGGTATTGGCTTCATAGGCATGATGGGATTAGTATTGGCTTCATAGGCGTATCCAATGCAGACATGATGGGATTAGTATTGGCTTTATAGGCGTGTCCAATGCAGACATGATGGGATTAGTATTGGCTTCATAGGCGTGTCCAATGCAGACATGATGGGATTAGTATTGGCTTCATAGACGTGTCCAATGCAGACATGATGGGATTAGTATTGGCTTCATAGGCATGATGGGATTAGTATTGGCTTCATAGGCATGATGGGATTAGTATTGGCTTCATAGGCGTATCCAATGCAGACATGATGGGATTAGTATTGGCTTTATAGGCGTGTCCAATGCAGACATGATGAGATTAGTATTGGCTTCATAGGCGTGTCCAATGCAGACATGATGGGATTAGTATTGGCTTCATAGGCGTGTCCAATGCAGACATGATGGGATTAATATTGGCTTCATAGGCGTGTCCAATGTTGACATGATGGGATTAGTATTGGCTTCATAGGCATGATGGGATTAGTATTGGCTTCATAGGCATGATGGGATTAGTATTGGCTTCATAGGCGTATCCAATGCAGACATGATGGGATTAGTATTGGCCTCATAGGCGTGTCCAATGCACTTGTGCATGTGGTTTGTAATTTCGATAGTGAAACAGGATTTGCTAGTCCTCCCACATTGTTTCCATTTTGCTGAGATGTTTTCTCCATTTGAAATGATACTGTTAGAAATAGGTAAAGCACTCACACATCTGAGAACTTGTGTGTGTTAATCATTAGTTAATAACTTGAAAGAAAACAAAAGGCTGATTGATACTGATCAGTGTGTGGGTTTTCTTTTTCATCAGACAATTAATGAGGCTCACCATGTTGAAGGAGACCAGATTCATAATGAGGCTCACCATGTTGAAGGAGACCAGATTAGACTCATAATGAGGCTCACCATGTTAAAGGAGACCAGATTAGACTCATAATGAGGCTCACCATGTTGAAGGAGACCAGATTAGACTCATAATGAGGCTCACCATGTCGAAGGAGACCAGATTAGACTCATAATGAGGCTGACCATGTCGAAGGAGACCAGATTAGACTCATAATGAGGCTCACCATGTCGAAGGAGACCAGATTAGACTCATATTGAGTCTGACCATGTCGAAGGAGACCAGATTAGACTCATAATGAGGCTGACCATGTCGAAGGAGACCTGGGGCCTGTTGCACAAAAGTAGAATTAAGACATCCGGGATAAATGACTCAGCTGAGCTCAATGAAGCCAAAACATGTGCGTCCAGGCTTAATTGGTTGCACAAAGACCAAGCCAGGATGAGCAGACACGGATTCATTAAGCCAGGTGAAACCAATCCTGGATAGGTGTGCGCTCACGGCTCACTCAAATAGACCCCGCCACAGATCACAGATTAACTGATTTACCATGGCAACTAGAGCCGCGTACTTTTCCCCGTCGGAAGCACAAATCCTCATGGAGGCATACGAGGAGGTAAAAGATATAATTAAGAAGAAAGGCAACACCGCCACAGTGATAAAGCAAAGAGAAAAAGCGTGGCAAAGTATTGCAGACCGCCTGAATGCGTAAGTAGTGCACAATTACACAGTCACCGCTCCGCTGAAACATCACAATTACAATTCAAATATTTAATTCACATCTCCAAAAATGCAGTTGTACTGTAATTATGAAACGGTTAAATTTTTAATTGAAATGCACTGCAGATATGAGTGAAATTGTGTAAAGTAACTCCATCACACTGTATAAAGCTATGATAGATTTTTTGATATTTCTACTGAAAACAAGACAAAAATACCAAGTAATTTTTTGCAGTGTGACTCCATTAAATGTGTGTGTGTGTGTGTGTGTGTGTGTGTGTGTGTGTGTAGATTAAACATGAACGGGCCAAAACGGACATGGCAGCAGGTCAAAATCAAATACAAGAACATTCTGCAGAATGGTATGGTCCCTGACTAATATTTAACAAAGCACAAGCATATATTGTACCCAGAAGGTGCCTGCTCACACATTGTCTGTACTGTTTTAGCAGTGAAAAAGAATACCCACAGACAAGGCACGGGTGGTGGGTCACCAAAGGCTGACCTTACCCCAGCAGAGGACATGGCCTTGGAGCTAAATAAAGGCAGGCCCGTCTTAGAGGGGATCCCTGGGGGGAAAGAGACGAGCATAGGTTCCTCCCAAGATGCCACCCGCTTCATTCAAGGTATGTCCTTCCATCTCTACATGGGATACAACCACATTCATATTGAATCAATTTGGACTGTCTGACTTTGGTTTACCTATTGCCTTGCAGTGTCTGGCAGCACTGTGTTCCTGTTAGAGCCACCAGCACAAGCACCAGACGATGCTGATCCAGTGAGTACTCCATCAAAGGCATACTGTAGGCCTGGCATGTCTTGTCTACTAGCTTCAATATGAATCCGATTAAATGTGATAGGGTGAAGGCCCCAGTGCAGCAGCAACAGCACATGATGGAGACGATGATGAGGAGGAGACCATCTCTCTGGATTCCAGAAGGCATGAGGTATCATGTTAAGACTGTGAAAGTACTATTTACTCTACAATGGTGAGGAGTCCTCATCAAAATCAAAAAATCTAATTTCTTTTACAGGACCCAGATGCTATACAGTGGGAAAACCAGCCTGGCAACATAGTGCGTATTAATAAAAGGACACCACATCCTGCCAAATTCCAGCTGCGCTAATTGTATTGTGTTCACAGAGCTCACAAGCTATCAGAAAGTTGTATGGCAACCACCTCCGGCGCCAAATAGAACTGGCAGACATAGACATTCAGTACAAGAAGAAAAAGATGGAAAATCTTGCACTGGAGTCCGAAATAAAAAAGAGGACAATTAGGAAACTGGACCTTGAAATAAAAAAACTTGAGAGGGAGGTGAGATATGCCTTCAATGTACACTGTATGCTAACTGTAACACAAATGTATTAATCATTATTTTTCTTTCCTCCCCCAGCTCCAAGAAGATGACACAGCTCAAAATAAAAATTAGGTATATTCTCGTAAAGTCAAGTGAGCCATGACATATGAGCTCTTATTGTGAGCACACAGGACGGTGGCATCTTTCTAAGGTTTTTTTTATTTTCCCAGCAATCAGTACAACCAAGTCATCGTTATAAGGCATCGCCCTCTTTTGCCCACCCCCCCAGCACCAGGTGTGGCCACTAGCCTATATGAAGGCCCAAAATTGTGTGTTCCTTTCTGCTCTGACAATGGCATGCCCATTCGTGCGAGATGTGGTGGATGAAGAAGCACTTGTGCTGAGGAGAGCCTTCAGGCAGAAAGGGTCTTCAGGGACCGGTTGGACCCACTGGCCTTCCCTGATGACCATCTATATGAAAGATACAGGTTTTCTGCAGATGGCATCAGGTATCTATGCAGACTACTGGGTCCCAGGATTAAGCACCGCACTGCACGGAGCCATGCACTGAGTGTGGAGCAAATGGTTTGTGTGGCCTTGCGCTTTTTTGCTAGTGGAGCCTTCCTGTACTCAGTGGGGGATGCAGAACAGCTGAACAAGGCCACAATTTGCCGCACAATAAGGAGTGTGTGTCTGGCTATCAAAGCATTAGCATATGTCTTCATCTCCTTCCCTGGCCACAGAATACTCTGTGACATCAAAGAGGAGTTCTATAGGATTGCAGGTAAGAGGATCTACAAATTACAGGACAACTGTTAACACATAGTAGGATACTCATTACTTTGTGTGACAGGTTTCCCCAATGTCATTGGTGCAGTGGACTGCACACACATAAGGATAAAAGCCCCCTCAGGTGCCCATGAGGCCGATTTTTGTGAATAGGAAATCCTTTCACAGCATTAATGTTCAGGTGAACATAACTTTTTGATATTGTCCATTGACGAACACTCTGCATTGCCAGTGATGTGCATTGATTGGTGTAATATTCCTCATCTTATGATTTCAGATGGTCTGCAATGCTGACTGTGTGATCAGCAATGTTGTGGCAAAATGGCCTGGCTCAGTCCATGACTCCAGAATCTTTCGGGCCTCTGAAATCTATCAGTGCCTATCACAAGGTAAGCCACACAACCCCTATTTATAACCATCATGGCTGTGTCAAGAATATCACTGTGTTTATGAGGTAGTAATGATGAGATTTTGTGTTGACAGGTGAATTCTCTGGTGTGTTGCTGGGAGACAGGGGGTATGGCTGCCAGCCTTTTCTCCTGACACCTTTCACAGACCCCCAGGAAGCACAGCAGGCCTACAACCATGCCCATGCCAGGACCAGGGCCAGAGTTGAAATGACCTTTGGCCTCCTGAAGGCACGCTTTCACTGCCTTCACAAATTAAGGGTCAGCCCTGTTAGGGCATGTGATATTACTGTGGCTTGTGCTGTCCTCCACAATGTGGCCTGCCTGAGGAAGGAGAGGGTCCCCAGAGTGCCACCAGCCATGGACTGGGACAATCCGGCAATCTTCCCTGATGACGACAGTGGTCGGCTGCTGAGGGACCAATATGTGTTGAATTATTTTAGTTAGTATGTGTGCTTTCAATTTTGGTTAAATATGTCCTGCGGTGGCAGAGGAATTGGGGTTTTTTTGGGTTCGTTTTTTTACGAATTTGGCCTCTTATGATGTTTGTGCGGTATACTGTGTGTAATACAAGGCTGCAGGGAGGCTACTGCATCCATTCATTTGTCTGTTCAGTTGATGTGTATGGATTTGTCCTGCATTTATTTTAGTGTGCAGACATGCAGGGTGTGTTATATACAGACCTTTGAATGTGTATGTATCATTTTGTATAATATGCTTGGATTCTGTGCTTTCCATCTTGTAGTCACTGTGACTTCAGTTTCGAAAGGAGCTGATGGTTTACCTGCTTTGTTTTGTCCTTATTCAATAAAGGAACATAATGTTACACATTGTGTTTTTATATTCATATGGAATGTGTATTTGTTTATATGACAGAGTACTAGGGCCACACTGAAGAAAAAGGATAAAGTCATAAATTTATGAGGCTGGTTCTTTCTGCAGAAAAGCTACATATTGTTTTTACACTTATGACAATGTGATACTTAATATTCTGGCACATCAGCATGTCTTTGTTTATGAAACCATACTGAAGTACAATTTCACGAAATGCCCCACATCTGTCATTTTAACAACTGTCCTCCTTTAAAACAACCGGTTACAATATTATTACTTGTGTTTTTTTCCCCCTCTGTGGCCCTAATATTCTATCATTTTATATATAGCCTTATAGTCTATGGGAAACTGTAAATTATCTAATGATAGCAACATAATCTAAAAATTATTTTTTTATCCAAAATCATTGAAATTAATGATCACAAACGTTTAAATAATGACAGTGGGTCTAGTTATATGTGATAATGTATAGTGAGCAGTGAAATAACTATTGGTTTCCATTTGTGGTGACTGCTGACTGACATTAGGGATGAGATTAAATAGATCCTGGAATTTAGCCTGGTCTGGAGCAGGCTAGCTCCACAGAATAAATCTCCATGGTAATTTATACCATAACATATCCTCCTGCCCCCTATCCATCTTTAGTGCAACCGGATTATGGATCAATTGAGCCAGGATCACCAAGATATCCTGGCTTAATCCCTTATCCTAGTTTTGTGCAACAGGCCCATGGATGCAACACAATGGCTTCACAGGAAAAAACAAATATTTACCATAACAAACAAGATTAACAACTGAAAGACTAGAGAGCATTCTAAGGAAATTCCATTGATAAAAATATTATCAATTGGATGCAACATCCAACCCAAAATATAAGCTTGTTTTACTACATTGTTTGTTGTTACGTTCCCCAGCAGTAAACCAGAAATGTCCCTTAAATAGAAGAGGGAACTAACAAAGAGTCACTGACAACAACCACAACTAAACAGGTGGGGTTTTAGGAGGGGTTCTGAAAGACACTACGGGGGTGTCCACTGAAAGTTGACTTGTAACAACAACTGGGACCTAAAAGACACCCACCATGAGACCCACTAAATATGCCCAAGAAGAGGCAAACAAAAGAAAAACCCACACCAAACTTAAAGACAGGAAGCAAACCAAAAAATGTGGCGCAACTAAAGGTGTTGACTCTCCACATCTATCAAGACAACTGGAGCACTGGGCCAGACACTCTTAAATTGAACCTGGACCAGCTCAGGTGAAACACCTTCCCACTAACGAGATGGACAAGCCAGCACAGGTGTAACACATACTGACTAACGAGGTGACACCAATCAGTGCGTCCTACGTGCTAACGAGCTAGACGTGCTAACGTAACGAGCTAGACGTGCTAACGAGCTAGACGTGCTAACGAGCTAGACGTGCTAACGAGCTAGACGTGCTAACGAGCTAGACGTGCTAACGAGCTAGACGTGCTAACGAGCTAGACGTGCTAACGAGCTAGACGTGCTAACGAGCTAGACGTGCTAACGAGCTATACGTGCGCAAGTCCAACCTCAAAACATAAATGGAAAAACCAAAGCCTGTAACACCTTCCCCCTTAAGACAACAAATATATCCTATATTTTTGTTGGACAAGTTTGCTCACCACCAACAGAAAACAACTTCCATTTCACATGATAATCAACTACAATGCTTCACCTTCACAAATATAAACATGGTGTCTACTGGCTGTCAACAATTAAAAACAAGAAAAAAAACACATTTCTAAATAATAATATACACAATCATATAATTCCTATAGAACCCCCCCCCCCAGAAAAGCAATTTTTTCCACAAAACACAAAACTTTTTGACTGCCCACCCTTGAGACAATCAGCAACCAATATGTCCTTACCACAGACATGTCTGATTTCAAGAGGAAACTCCTGCAATATCCGTAGTAACTTTCCACCTCACTGCAGAGCTTCTCTCTCTTTTCAGGGTTCACTAGATAGGCATGTTGTTGGATCGGGGCCCAGTCCCCAATGTCATGCTCTAGTACATTTGGGTTGGCACATCTGAGAATAAACCCTGATATTCATAAAAACACAGCAACAATGTGAATATAATTGTACACAAAAAATGGTCAGTTGGTCGCATAAATAATAATCATTACTAAATCTTACATGAAATGTAAATATGAAATATTTGGTTGCATAGTCTTATTTTCAATGTCTTTTCAATTACATTTTGCTAGGTGGGAAAGCCCCAATGTCAAAACACAGTTTTAACGTGTCCAAATCAATAACCAATATGCAGAAACAGTTTGGGATAAATTGAAAGCATAAAATGTGCTATATACACAAACATCTGCCACAATAATCATATTACTTGTATTTTTTTAAACAAGCACCTTGTAAACTGCACAAGCACCAGAAACGCTGTTCTTTTGACAAGTAGCAATAAATCACTGATATCGATTAGGGGGGAAAATCAGGTTGTACGTGCTGTTGAAACTAACACAACTAAAAAAACACATGGAAATGGGAGATATATTTTACCTCACTGGGTAGAGGACAACCTGCAGAAGACAGTCAGCTACATTTTGGAGTGATGCATTTAAATTTAGGGGTCGCTAAACAAAGGAACACAACACTTATTTGTCATAACTCATCGATATCATGTTGAAATCAATTGTGTGACAGAAGGGAGATGAGGTTGCACGTCCTGTTAAAACTAACAGCTCAAAACCACATGGAATCTGGGAATAATGTGTACATCACTGGTTAGAGGACAATTTGTAGAAAACAGCTAGCTACATTTTGAAGAGTTGCATTTTGATTCCAGTGGGTCACCAACATGGTAAGTGTAACACAATTCTTTTTTTGTTAGTCACTTTTTGTTAAATCACATAAATAGTAACTCTTCCATTTCAGAGCCTGGATTTTTCCCCTGAGGCTAATATCCATAAAATGTTGAAATCAATAGAACAGGGGACAAACGTTTAGGGTTCTACATTGTGACATTATTAAAATACTCCTACTACAATGTTAAAACATTCCACATTGTGACATTAATATCATGAAACACCTCCATGTATTTTCTGATATTTGATCAGAGATCTTTTATCAGATTATCTCTGGTCACAACTAAGAGGTTTCTCTCCTGTGTGTGTTCTCTTGTGTACAGTCAGACTGCTAGATTGACTAAAACTCTTCCCACATTGAACACAGCTATAAGATTTCTCTCCTGTGTGTGTTCTCCGGTGTAGAGTCAGATTGCTAGATGAAACATGACTCTTCCCACATTGACCACAGCAAGAAGTTTTCTCTCCTGTGTGTGTTCTCTGGTGTAGAGTCAGATTGCTCGATGTCGCAAATCTCTTCCCACATTGATCACAGCTATAAGGTTTCTCTCCTGTGTGTGTTCTCTGGTGCACTGTCAGATCTCCAGATTGACCAAAACTCTTCCCACATTGATCACAGCTATAAGGTTTCTCTCCCGTGTGTGTTCTCTGGTGTAATGTCAGATGGGCAGATCGAACAAAACTCTTCCCACAAAAATCACAGATATAAGGTTTCTCTCCTGTGTGTGTTCTCTGGTGCACTGTCAGAGCTCCAGATTGACCAAAACTCTTCCCACATTGAACACAGCTATAAGGTTTCTCTCCTGTGTGTGTTCTCTGGTGTTGAGTCAGATGGCCAGATGTGGTAAAACTCTTCCCACATTGATGACAGCTATAAGGTTTCTCTCCTGTGTGGATTCTCTGATGAATTTTAATGCCTGATGGGGAGGTGAATCTCTTCCCACAGTCAGAGCAGCAGTGAGTTCTCTTCCCTGTGGGTCTCTGCTGGTGTTTCTTGAGGTGTTCTAATGTGGAGAGACTCTTCTCTGCCTTGTCAGCATCATGATGTTGTTGGGGCTCCCCAGAGGATCCACGACTGTCCCGTATCTCTCCTGTGTGAACAACAAAGTCAGACAGATGGTTAAAGGCCCACAACAGCAGTAATCCACTGTAAAAGGTGATGCCAACAGCGTAGCCATGATATTGTACAACAATTGACGTCTGTAATGAATGTTAAAATTATTTGACAACTGTCTTAAAATGAGCAAGAATAGTCATATTTAGTCTTGTTTTCACATTAGTAGTAACATCGATGATTGTAGGCTAGAAATAAATTATTAAAGTTGTTGAAACTCTAAGCAGTGTGCCAGACGACTTTCGCTCTCCAATATAGGCCCCTTTCTGTGTTTGCTAAAATTGCGGCACGAGGGCAATGCACATGCAATTTGGTTGTAGAAACTCCTCCCTGCTGATGAGGAAACCACTAGTTATGGATGTAGTATATCTGGTAATGAGGAAACCACTAGTTATGGATGTAGTATATCTGCTAATGAGGAAACCACTAGTTATGGATGTAGTATATCTGGTAATGAGGAAACCACTAGTTATGGATGTAGTATATCTGGTAATGAGGAAACCACTAGTTATGGATGTAGTATATCTGGTAATGAGGAAACCACTAGTTATGGATGTAGTATATCTGGTAATGAGGAAACCACTAGTTATGGATATAGTATATCTGGTAATGAGGAAACCACTAGTTATGGATGTAGTATATCTGCTAATGAGGAAACCACTAGTTATGGATGTAGTATATCTGCTAATGAGGAAACCACTAGTTATGGATGTAGTATATCTGGTAATGAGGAAACCACTAGTTATGGATGTAGTATATCTGGTAATGAGGAAACCACTAGTTATGGATGTAGTATATCTGGTAATGAGGAAACCACTAGTTATGGATGTAGTATATCTGGTAATGAGGAAACCACTAGTTATGGATGTAGTATATCTGGTAATGAGGAAACCACTAGTTATGGATGTAGTATATCTGCTAATGAGGAAACCACTAGTTATGGATGTAGTATATCTGGTAATGAGGAAACCACTAGTTATGGATGTAGTATATCTGCTAATGAGGAAACCACTAGTTATGGATGTAGTATATCTGATGATGAGGAAACCACTAGTTATGGATGTAGTATATCTGGTAATGACGAAACCACTAGTTACGGATGTAGTATATCTGGTAATGAGGAAACCACTAGTTATGGATGTAGTATATCTGGTAATGAGGAAACCACTAGTTATGGATGTAGTATATCTGGTAATGAGGAAACCACTAGTTATGGATGTGGTATATCTGGTAATGAGGAAACCACTAGTTATGGATGTAGTATATCTGGTAATGAGGAAACCACTAGTTATGGATGTAGTATATCTGGTAATGAGGAAACCACTAGTTATGGATGTAGTATATCTGGTAATGAGGAAACCACTAGTTATGGATGTAGTATATCTGGTAATGAGGAAACCACTAGTTATGGATGTAGTATATCTGGTAATGAGGAAACCAATAGTTATGGATGTAGTATATCTGGTAATGAGGAAACCACTAGTTATGGATGTAGTATATCTGGTAATGAGGAAACCACTAGTTATGGATGTAGTATATCTGGTAATGAGAAACCACTAGTTATGGATGTAGTATATCTGGTAATGAGGAAACCACTAGTTATGGATGTAGTATATCTGGTAATGAGGAAACCACTAGTTATGGATGTAGTATATCTGGTAATGAGGAAACCACTAGTTATGGATGTAGTATATCTGGTAATGAGGAAACCACTAGTTATGGATGTAGTATATCTGGTAATGAGGAAACCACTAGTTATGGATGTAGTATATCTGGTAATGAGGTAACCACTAGTTATGGATGTAGTATATCTGGTAATGAGGAAACCACTAGTTATGGATGTAGTATATCTGGTAATGAGGAAACCACTAGTTATGGATGTAGTATATCTGGTAATGAGGAAACCGCTAGTTATGGATGTAGTATATCTGGTAATGAGGAAACCACTAGTTACGGATGTAGTATATCTGGTAATGAGGAAACCACTAGTTATGGATGTAGTATATCTGGTAATGAGGAAACCACTAGTTATGGATGTAGTATATCTGGTAATGAGGAAACCAATAGTTATGGATGTAGTATATCTGGTAATGAGGAAACCACTAGTTATGGATGTAGTATATCTGGTAATGAGGAAACCACTAGTTATGGATGTAGTATATCTGGTAATGAGGAAACCACTAGTTATGGATGTAGTATATCTGGTAATGAGGAAACCACTAGTTATGGATGTAGTATATCTGGTAATGAGGAAACCACTAGTTATGGATGTAGTATATTTGGTAATGAGGAAACCACTAGTTATGGATGTAGTATATCTGGTAATGAGGACACCACTAGTTATGGATGTAGTATATCTGGTAATGAGGAAACCACTAGTTATGGATGTAGTATATCTGGTAACGAGGAAACCACTAGTTATGGATGTAGTATATCTGGTAATGAGGAAACCACTAGTTATGGATGTAGTATATCTGGTAATGAGGAAACCACTAGTTATGGATGTAGTATATCTGGTAATGAGGAAACCACTAGTTATGGATGTAGTATATCTGCCAGGAGAAAAAAATGGTGAGCAAAGATTTTAGTTTTTCACAATGTATTCTGAATATTACAGCACAAGATCAGGAGTGGTACTCAAGGAAACTCACATTAAGCTCTGTGTCTATTCACTAATTCACCACCATGGGGGAAATCTCAGGGGAGAACTCATAGGCTGACAGTAAAAATAGCCTCCATTTCCAGGTTGCTTATGAGTGTATTTCACACTACTTTTAGATTATAACTGTAAGGATTGTTTGAATCTCCAACTTAACTTTGTGATATAAACCAACTGCTTTATACTTAAACACTTCAACCAGTAAAATGTTATTTGGCTAGCTTTGCCATCAGCCTGACAATGAGGGTTTGTACACTAAGTGTTTAACTTCTTACGGATCAGTGTTCTGCTAGCGTTCCACTTAGACAACATCCGGTGAAATTGCAGAGCGCGAAATTCAAAATACAAAAACCGTAATATTAAACATTCATGAAAATACAAGTGTCATACATGATTCTTTAGTTTAGAATCTTGGTAATCGAACCGCATTGTCCGATTTACAATAGGCTTTATGGTGAAAGCATAGCATTTGATTATCTGAGGACAGAGCCCCGCATACTTCCTGCATAGAAATATTTCTCAAACCAGCACAGCGTCACAAAAATCAAAATTAGCGATAAAATAAATCACTTACCTTTGAAGATCTTCCTCTGTTTGCAATCCCAAGGGTCTCAGCTACACAATAAATTGCTGTTTTGTTTGATAAAGTCCCTCTTTATATCCCAAAAACTCAGTTTGGTTGGCGCGTTTTGTTCAGTAATCCACCCGTTCAACTCGTTCAACATGCAGACAAAATAATCCAAAACGTTAACAATAAACTTCATCCAAACAAGTCAAACAACGTTTCTAATCAATCCTCAGGTACCCTAATATGTAAATAAACAATAAAACTGTAAATCAAGCATAGTGTTTTCTATCAAATACAACCAATTATATGCATATCCTAGCTTCTGGGTCTGAGTAACAGGCAGTTTCCTTTGGGCATGCAAGACTCTCCGAACTTCCGAACACCGCCCCCTAGCCCAAAGAAGTTAACAAATTGGCCCATAACTTCAACAAACAATAACATAGACATACTGCAGGATTCATAACTTCACCTAACAACATAGACCTAGGACTATAAATAATTTCATACTTCAGGTGAAACATGGAAACTAAAATGTCTTTCATGACATTTCATAACCTGATCACCAGATACTTTTGTGAATAAACCCACTAGGCTATTCTGTAATGTGTTGCCATTCTAAATGTCCTGAATAAAGGAAAATAGCTCTGTGGGTTGTACAATAACCTATTAATCAATGAACAGTTCTCAACACATTATGAGCAAAGTATCTGTGTGCAAACAGACTAACGAGACCCTACTGTAAATCAAGCAGTCAATAACACATTATAAACATCAATTTGTTAGGGATGTTGGATCCAACGTGGAGCACGGCATAACTGTCTTTACCAGAGTAATGAATGAAGAAGCACTTTGGTTGTTGTTGCATGTCGTGATGTTTGTCATGTGACTGTCATTCAGAAAATTATTTCCTGGATCAGCTGATGATAGTTGAACATGTGACTGTAACTAAACAGCTACAGTATTAAGAATTATGTGTAATTATTGAAGAACCACATTAATGACAGTATCCATTTGGGTGTTGTCAATAAAGTTAAGGTGACTCTAGGTTAGAACCATTGGATTTAGCAAACTCTGAAATGATTTAGGATTTCTGTGCCCATGAAAACTATTTTTTCCAGCGTAACATAAGGAGACACTAAATGTTACGTAATTAGAGAGCATTTCAGAGATCTGAATACAACAAACTGTCTGACAGCAAGATCCAGTATTTAAGGTGATGTTCATCATATGACAAGCTTAACGTTATGACTATAACTACTGTTCCCTGTAGGAGGGAAACTAGGTACAACATACTATTAAATCCACACGTTATGACTATAACTACTGTTCCCTGAAGGAGGGAAACTAGGTACACCATACTATTAAATCCGCACCTCGCTGGAAGCCCCGCCTTCTACAGGTAATGAGCGTGAGGCTCGGATTTATTCCTTAAATTTAAAACCGCTCTTCACCGACCCAGGTAGGGGCGGGGCCAAACAGGTGTTGTACCTCGTTTCCCTCCTTCAGGGAAGAGTAATTATAGTCAAAGTTAAATTTGGGGATGTCTGATAGTATTTCTGATTGTCTTAACACACCACCACTAATGAGTGGGAGTGTTTAAATTTTTGGGCTTTATGTAGGTCATTTTAAACTTAGCAATGGAAATAAAAATGTATATTTATAATTTTCATTTAAATAGAACGTAGATTAACCACAGAGAATGATGTTGAGATACAAAGACTATTATAATTATTAATACTATTAGAAATTAAATGAAACTGTTTCAGTAAAATGTGAATATGAAAATCATAACTGGCACCAGATCAGTAGAAATGGTCAGATAAATTGGCACAAAATGGAAAAGGTTGCTGACTGCTGGTGTTGTCTATTTGTAGTCTATTAGACTATTACTGAAAACTTCAGGAGCAGAACGGCAGAATTTACAAAGTCCAGCAGTGGGGGGGGGGGGGGGGGCTTCTGGTTAGGGCAGCAGTATTACCAGAAACTATAGGAGCATAACGACTGCTGGTGTAGTCTATTACCAGAAACTATAGGAGCATAACGACTGCTGGTGTAGTCTATTACCAGAAACTATAGGAGCATAACGACTGCTGGTGTAGTCTATTACCAGAAACTATAGGAGCATAACGACTGCTGGTGTAGCCTAATACCAGAAACTATAGGAGCATAACGACTGCTGGTGTAGTCTATTACCAGAAACTATAGGAGCATAACGACTGCTGGTGTAGTCTATTACCAGAAACTATAGGAGCATAACGACTGCTGGTGTAGCCTAATACCAGAAACTATAGGAGCATAACGACTGCTGGTGTAGTCTATTACCAGAAACTATAGGAGCATAACGACTGCTGGTGTAGCCTATTACCAGAAACTATAGGAGCATAACGACTGCTGGTGTAGCCTAATACCAGAAACTATAGGAGCATAACGACTGCTGGTGTAGTCTATTACCAGAAACTATAGGAGCATAACGACTGATGGTGTAGCCTATTACCAGAAACTATAGGAGCATAACGACTGCTGGTGTAGCCTATTACCAGAAACTATAGGAGCATAACGACTGCTGGTGTAGCCTATTACCAGAAACTATAGGAGCATAACGACTGCTGGTGTAGCCTATTACCAGAAACTATAGGAGCATAACGACTGCTGGTGTAGTCTATTACCAGAAACTATAGGCCCATAACGACTGCTGGTGTAGCCTATTACCAGAAACTATAGGAGCATAACGACTGCTGGTGTAGCCTATTACCAGAAACTATAGGAGCATAACGACTGCTGGTGTAGCCTATTACCAGAAACTATAGGAGCATAACGACTGCTGGTGTAGCCTATTACCAGAAACTATAGGAGCA
The DNA here is from genome assembly GCF_901001165.1 of Salmo trutta. Taxonomy (NCBI): domain Eukaryota; kingdom Metazoa; phylum Chordata; class Actinopteri; order Salmoniformes; family Salmonidae; genus Salmo; species Salmo trutta. Next base: position 6,497,903 of record NC_042971.1, on the reverse strand, counting down.
TAACGACTGCTGGTGTAGCCTATTACCAGAAACTATAGGAGCATAACGACTGCTGGTGTAGTCTATGACCAGAAACTATAGGAGCATAACGACTGCTGGTGTAGTCTATTACCAGAAACTATAGGAGCATAACGACTGCTGGTGTAGTCTATTACCAGAAACTATAGGAGCATAACGACTGCTGGTGTAGCCTATTACCAGAAACTATAGGAGCATAACGACTGCTGGTGTAGCCTATTACCAGAAACTATAGGAGCATAACGACTGCTGGTGTAGCCTATTACCAGAAACTATAGGAGCATAACGACTGCTGGTGTAGCCTATTACCAGAAACTATAGGAGCATAACGACTGCTGGTGTAGCCTATTACCAGAAACTAAAGGAGCATAACGACTGCTGGTGTAGCCTATTACCAGAAACTATAGGAGCATAACGACTGCTGGTGTAGTCTATTACCAGAAACTATAGGAGCATAACGACTGCTGGTGTAGCCTATTACCAGAAACTATAGGAGCATAACGACTGCTGGTGTAGCCTATTACCAGAAACTATAGGAGCATAACGACTGCTGGTGTAGCCTATTACCAGAAACTATAGGAGCATAACGACTGCTGGTGTAGTCTATTACCAGAAACTATAGGAGCATAACGACTGCTGGTGTAGCCTATTACCAGAAACTATAGGAGCATAACGACTGCTGGTGTAGCCTAATACCAGAAACTATAGGAGCATAACGACTGCTGGTGTAGTCTATTACCAGAAACTATAGGAGCATAACGACTGCTGGTGTAGCCTATTACCAGAAACTATAGGAGCATAACGACTGCTGGTGTAGCCTATTACCAGAAACTATAGGAGCATAACGACTGCTGGTGTAGTCTATTACCAGAAACTATAGGAGCATAACGACTGCTGGTGTAGTCTATTACCAGAAACTATAGGAGCATAACGACTGCTGGTGTAGCCTATTACCAGAAACTATAGGAGCATAACGACTGCTGGTGTAGCCTATTACCAGAAACTATAGGAGCATAACGACTGCTGGTGTAGTCTATTACCAGAAACTATAGGAGCATAACGACTGCTGGTGTAGTCTATTACCAGAAACTATAGGAGCATAACGACTGCTGGTGTAGCCTATTACCAGAAACTATAGGAGCATAACGACTGCTGGTGTAGCCTAATACCAGAAACTATAGGAGCATAACGACTGCTGGTGTAGTCTATTACCAGAAACTATAGGAGCATAACGACTGCTGGTGTAGCCTATTACCAGAAACTATAGGAGCATAACGACTGCTGGTGTAGCCTATTACCAGAAACTATAGGAGCATAACGACTGCTGGTGTAGTCTATTACCAGAAACTATAGGAGCATAACGACTGCTGGTGTAGCCTATTACCAGAAACTATAGGAGCATAACGACTGCTGGTGTAGCCTATTACCAGAAACTATAGGAGCATAACAACTGCTGTTGTAGCCTATTACCAGAAACTATAGGAGCATAACGACTGCTGGTGTAGCCTATTACCAGAAACTATAGGAGCATAACGACTGCTGGTGTAGTCTATTACCAGAAACTATAGGAGCATAACGACTGCTGGTGTAGCCTATTACCAGAAACTATAGGAGCATAACGACTGCTGGTGTTGTCTAATACCAGAAACTATAGGAGCATAACGACTGCTGGTGTAGCCTATTACCAGAAACTATAGGAGCATAACGACTGCTGGTGTAGCCTATTACCAGAAACTATAGGCCCATAACAACTGCTGGTGTAGTCTATTACCAGAAACTATAGGAGTATAACGACTGCTGGTGTAGCCTATTACCAGAAACTATAGGAGCATAACGACTGCTGGTGTAGCCTATTACCAGAAACTATAGGAGCATAACGACTGCTGGTGTAGCCTATTACCAGAAACTATAGGCCCATAACAACTGCTGGTGTAGTCTATTACCAGAAACTATAGGAGCATAACGACTGCTGGTGTAGCCTATTACCAGAAACTATAGGAGCATAACGACTGCTGGTGTAGTCTATTACCAGAAACTATAGGAGCATAACGACTGCTGGTGTAGCCTATTACCAGAAACTATAGGAGCATAATGACTGCTGGTGTAGCCTATTACCAGAAACTATAGGAGCATAACGACTGCTGGTGTAGCCTATTACCAGAAACTATAGGAGCATAACGACTGCTGGTGTAGCCTATTACCAGAAACTATAGGAGCATAACGACTGCTGGTGTAGTCTATTACCAGAAACTATAGGAGCATAACGACTGCTGGTGTAGCCTATTACCAGAAACTATAGGAGCATAACGACTGCTGGTGTAGCCTATTACCAGAAACTATAGGAGCATAACGACTGCTGGTGTAGTCTATTACCAGAAACTATAGGAGCATAACATCAGAATTTACGAAGGCCAGCAGCAGCGGGAGGAGTAGGCTAAGTAGAGTTTTTTTTCTGATGGTTAGGCTATCTTGTTTCAGAGGGGTGTCATCAATAGCCCATAATGACAAAGTGAAAACAGGTAAAAAACAGAAATACCTTATTTACATAAGTATTCAAGTACGGAGAAAAAATGTAGGAAATGTATGCATTCACTACTGTAAGTCGCTCTGGATAAGAGCGTCTGCTAAATGACTGAAATGGAAATGGGAATGAAATGAAATGAAATGTAAATGTATTCAGACCATTTGCTATGAGACTCGAAATTGCTTTCAGGTGCATCTTGTTTCCATTAATCATCCTTGAGATGTATCTACAACTTGATTGGAGTCCACCTTTGGTAAATTCAATTGATTGGATATGATTTGGAAGGCACACACCTGTCTATATAAGGTCCCACAGTTGACAGTGCATGTCAGAGCAAAAACCAAGCCATGAGTTCGAAGGAATTGTCCTTAGAGCTCCGAGACAGGATTGTGTCGAGGCAAAGATCTGGGGAAGGGTACCAAATAATAATATGTAGCATTGAAGGTCCCCAAGAACACAGTGGCCTCCATCATTCATAAATGGAAAACTCTTCCTAGAGCTGGTCACCCGGCCAAACTGAGCGATTGGGGGAGAAGGGCCTTGGTCAGGGAAATGACCAAAAACCTGATGGTCACTCTGACAGAGCTCCAAAGTTCCTCTGTGGAGATGGGAGAACCTTCCAGAAGGACAACCATCTCTGCAGTACTCCACCAATCAGACATTTATGGTAGAGTGGCCAGATGGAAACCACTCCTCAGTAAAAGGCACATGACAGCCCACTTGGAGTTTGACAAAAGGCACCTTAAGGACTCCAAGACCATGAGAAACAAGATTCTCTGGCTTGATGAAACCAAGATTTAACTCTTTGGCCTGAATGCCAAGAGTCACGTCTGGAGGAAACCTGGCACCATCCCTACGGTAAAGCATGGTGGTGGCAGCATGATGCTGTGGGTATGTTTTTTCAGCAGCAGGGACTGGGAGACTAGTCCGGAAAGTATTATGTGAAATTATTTTGATGTGATATTTAAATATTGTGTGAAACTATTCTGAATTGATATGAATGTACAGCAATTTATGTTTCTAGAAACGTATCGCAATTGAGAACCGATTCACATTTAGATGGAATATTTGACTATTTTAGCTGCCGGAGCCAGTCTACCTCTGAAAATAACATACAGTCCTTGGACCTTGAGGAGTAACGGGGGCAGCAATCAGCAGTAGAAACAATAACAAAGCGTACTCCCTGCCCGTTTCGGTAAAAAGCTGAGGGATGGGGCTGGAGAAATGCAACCATCCATGATATCAACATTATAGTTTTAACCATGTTTTGAGGATATACAATGTTTGTTTATATTTACTGACAAACATTGGAGTAAAAAAAAGCTTATATTTTGGTTTCTGATGGGGTACAACAGTTGAACTAAGCTCATGAGGCATTTATAAGTGATTTATTCAAGAAACAGATGGGTACATATCATTAATGTATAAGTCCCAAAATGGATGTAACAACTGCTGATTGCCCCTTTAAGAGAACATCTTGGGCTAATCTAATAGGAGATATTGAGGACTACAGTATTTCAGGCATTGTCATTGGATGCATTTGATCAATTGTTAACGTGTTGTTGATGGTCCACTCTTGATGTTCTACACGTTACAGTGTAGCTTCAGCCATTCCTACAGAACAACATTAAAGTGTAGAAGCCCTTTACTGCATATTGGTTCAACGACTGCAGAGACGGTACTTACTGGTGTTAAACAGATCTCCAACCTCCTCTTCTTCCTCCAATGTGACAGTCATCTCCCCCTCCTCCTCTTTCAATCAAAAACTGCTTCCTCCTCTTCGTTTACTGTAACATCCTCCTCCTCCTCTTTCACTCTGAACGCGTCTTCCTCTTCTTTCACTGAAACGTCTTTCTCTTCTTCTTTCACGGTAACAGCCTCACCCTCTACTTGTTTTTGTATTGTAACATCCTTCTCTTCCTCCTCCTCTTTCACTAGAGTTTCTTTCTCCGTCCAGCAGACCTCCTCTTCTTTAGCAGGAGGAGAGTAGCTTAGTGAACTCATGGTCGGAGATGTTAGCTAGTTAGCATTAGCGACTAGCCTAGTTCTAAGCTAACTTAGCAAACCAGCTAGCTGACAAACAATGTAAATATATAATTAAATGGGCCAACAAGTACATACAACAGAAGTGTGTTTAATACACAGCGACTAATACACACAAAACCAGTGTAAAGAGCGTGAATGTTGTAGCTATGTTTGCTAGAAAGCTACCGAGGTGTCTGACTAGCTGTTGTTGTTGAAGGAGCGTCCCGTCCACTAGATTATACGTCACACTGGCAGCATCGCCTGAACCTAAAAGACGCACATCGCCATCTGCTGACTGGAGGGCAACGCAGTTGTGGAACCAAACGTTTATTTTTCATTTATTTCATAAATGTTTAATATTATATTAAGTCGTTCAAAGAGAAGCATGTGTTGACTGATTCGTGTTTAATGAGTGAGAATTTAAAACAAACTTTACACTTTTCACTATAGATTTGCATTGAACCATACTTCTGACATGGATCATTTTGACCCCAGAGGCATATCTTTTATCATAGACAAAATGTGGTTTATTCAATTCTTCCAAATTTTCATGACTTTGTCAATCAACTTGTTCTTAAGAAATCTATATCATGGTTTAGTGTTTCTGTATCAATATGGACTTTTAACAAATTCAAATCCTTTGGAGACAGTTTGACTCCAGCCAGAAGCATCTTTGATAAATAGGACGTTTATTTCAAAACAAAATCACATTTTATTGGTCACATACACGTGTTTAGCAGATGTTTTTGTGGGTGTAGTGAAATGCTTGTGTTTCTAGCTCCGACAGTGCAGTAATATCTAATAAGAAATATCTAACAATTTCACAACATATACCCAATACACACAAATCTAAGTATTTGAATCTAGGTTTCTCTGTAGACATGATCCATCCCACCAGAGGGTGGAGGGGCTCCTGTAACAGTGGTTTTAACCAGATAGACACATGCAGACACACAGTATAGTGCCTCCCATGTACTCTCCTAAGATTGGACTCTTCTATACCACGTATCACATGACTGTGTACAAAACTGCAAGGGGTATATAGTGCATTCATTAAGTATTCAGAACCCTTCACTTTTTAAACATTTAGTTACATTACAGCCTTATTCTAAAGTTGAATAATTTTATAATTGAATAATCAATACCCCATAATGACAACACAATAACCCATAATGACAAAACAAAATCATTTAAAAAAAACATTTTTACAAATGTATTTACTTAAGTATTCAGACCCTTTGCTATGAGACTCGAAATTGAGCTCAGATGCATCCTGATTCAATTGATCTTCCTTGAAATGTTTCTACAACTTGGAGTCCACTTGTGGTAAATTCAATTGATTGGACATGATTTGGAAAGGCACACAACTGTCTATATAAGGTCCCAAAGTTTACAGTGCATGTCAGAGCAAAAACCAAGCCATGAGGTCAAAGGAATTGTCAATATTGCTCTGAGACAGGATTGTGTCAAGGCACAGATCTGGGGAAAGGAACCAAAAAATGTCTTCAGCATTGAAGGTACCCAAGAACACACTGGCCTCCATCATTCTTAAATGGAAGAAGTTTGGAACCACCAAGACTCTTCCTAGAGCCGGCCGCCCGGCCAAACTGAGAAATCGGGGGAGAAGGGCCTTGGTCAGGGAGGTGAACAAGAACCTGATGTTCACTCTGACAGAGCTCCAGAGTTCCTCTGTGGAGATGGGAGAACCTTCCAGAAGGACAACCATCTCTGCAGCACTCCAGCAATCAGGCCTTAATGTAGCAATGATTAAATTGTCAAAATGTATTTCAATGGACAATTCAGTGAATTGTTCTGTGAAAGGTGTTGGCTAGGGATGACATGCAGGAGCTTGCAGGGATTTGTAGTCTTGCATGTCATCTACTTTGATGCTAATTAGCATTTTAGAATCCGAGAGTAAAGAGACACAAATATATTGATACAAGTATTTGTATTGATTATGGATCCCCATTAGTTCCTGCCAAGGCAGCAGATACTCTTCCTGGGGTTTATTATGGATCCCCATTAGTTCCTGTCAAGGCAGCAGCTACTCTTCTTGGGGTTTATTAAGGATACCCATTAGTTCCTGCCAAGGCAGCAGCTACTCTTCCTGGGGTTTATTATGGATCCCCATTAGTTCCTGTCAAGGCAGCAGCTACTCTTCCTGGGGTTTATTATGGATCCCCATGAGTTCCTGCCGAGTATGGTTAGGGAGCGTGCCAGCCTGCCTGAACCGCCCCTGAATTAACAGGTATAAATGATGGGTTATGAATTAACAGGTATAAATGATGGGTTATGAATTAACAGCTATAAATGATGAGTTATGAATTAACAGGTATAAATGATGGGTTATGAACTAACAGGTATAAATGATGGGTTATGAATTAACAGCTATAAATGATGAGTTATGAATTAACAGGTATAAATGATGGGTTATGAACTAACAGGTATAAATTATGGGTTATGAACTAACAGGTATAAATGATGGGTTATAAATGAACAGGTATAAATGATGGGTTATGAACTAACAGGTATAATTGATGGGTTATGAATTAACAGGTATAAATGATGGGTTATGAATTAACAGGTATAAATGATGGGTTATGAATTAACAGGTATAAATGATGGGTTATGAACTAACAGGTATAAATGATGGGTTATGAACTAACAGGTATAAATGATGGGTTATGAATTAACAGGTATAAATGATGGGTTATGAATTAACAGGTATAAATGATGGGTTATGAATGAACAGGTATAAATGATGGGTTATGAACTAACAGGTATAAATGATGGGTTATAAATTAACAGCTATAAATGATGGGTTATGAATTAACAGGTATAAATGATGGGTTATAAATTAACAGGTATAAATGATGGGTTATGAATTAACAGGTATAAATGATGGGAAATGAATTAACAGGTATACATGATGGGTTATGAATTAACACATCCCCTCCAGGCATTAAAATACATTCAGGACTTCTTATAGTGAGCATAACATGACAATACATGACATCTAAGTAGCTGAATATTCTATTGGACTAACAATCTAACAGTTTGAAGGACACAACTCCTGTTATTCTGGTTAAACAGTGGGAGACTAGTTGATTAAGGAGTGGGGATTTTTTTACAATTAGGAAATAATATTTCATGTTTTACTCGTACCTCAGCCAGCATTGTGAATGGTTAGGAAATAATATGTCATGTTTTACTCGTACCTCAGCCAGCATTGTGAATGGTTAGGAAATAATATGTCATGTTTTACTAGTACTTCAGCCAGCATTGTGAATGGTTAGGAAATAATATGTCATGTTTTACTCGTACCTCAGCCAGCATTGTGAATGGTTAGGAAATAATATGTCATGTTTTACTTGTACCTCAGCTAGCATTGTGAATGGTTAGGAAATAATATGTCATGTTTTACTCGTACCTCAGCCAGCATTGTGAATGGTTAGGAAATAATATGTCATGTTTTACTCGTACCTCAGCCAGCATTGTGAATGGTTAGGAAATAATATGTCATGTTTTACTAGTACCTCAGCCAGCATTGTGACTGGTGTCTGATGCAGTGACATACTAGACCATGGCAGTAAATCTAATACTTAGGTGTTTTTAGTGATGCATGAAAGGTCTGGGGTGGTTCTGTGGTTATAAGTTACTGACCTTGGAATACATTTCTGGCCATGCTGGCAGGGTCTGAATCAAACCCAATGTCCACCTGGCACACTGACAGGGTCTGAATCAAACCCAATGTCCACATGGCACACTGGCAGGGTCTGAATCAAACCCAATGTCCACCTGGTACACTGGCAGGGTCTGAATCAACCCAATGTCCATCTGGTACACTGGCAGGGTCTGAATCAAACCCAATGTCCACCTGGTACACTGGCAGGGTCTGAATTAAACCCAATGTCCACCTGGTACACTGACAGGGTCTGAATCAAACCCAATGTCCACCTGGTACACTGGCAGGGTCTGAATCAAACCCAATGTCCACCTGGTACACTGACAGGGTCTGAATCAACCCCAATGTCCATCTGGTACACTGACAGGGTCTGAATCCACCCAATGTCCACCTGGTACACTGGCAGGGTCTGAATCAAACCCAATGTCCACCTGGTACACTGGCAGGGTCTGAATCAACCCAATGTCCACCTGGTACACTGACAGGGTCTGAATCAACCCAATGTCCACCTGGTATACTGACAGGGTCTGAATCAAACCCAATGTTAAGGGGAGGGAAGATTGGTCAAGAGGGTGATGATTATTGTTGTTCTACTGCCTGATTGTTATGCAACAACACTTTTTACAAAAGCTTTGTTAAAGAACAAGTTGTTGTTTGTGTCGCACTGCTTTGCTTTATCTTGGCCAGGTCGCAGATGTAAATGAGAACTTGTTCTCAACTGGTCACCTGGTTAGATAAAGGTGAATTTGTTAAAAAAAAAAAATTGTAATATTTTTTACAACATTAACAATGTCTACACTGTATTTCTGATCAATTTTATTATTATTTTAATGGATGAAAAATGTGCTTTCTTTAAAAAACAAGGACATTTCTAAGTGATCCCAAACTTTTGAACAGTAGTATATATCTACATGATGTATTGTTACACCATGTAGGAGCAGTATAGACCTAGTCTGTTCATTATATACATCTACATGATGTATTGAAACACCATGTAGGAGCAGAATAGACCTAGTCTGTTCATTATATACATCTACATGATGTATTGTTACACCATGTAGGAGCAGTATAGACCTAGTCTGTTCATTATATACATCTACATGATGTATTGTTACACCATGTAGGAGCAGTATAGACCTAGTCTGTTCATTATATACATCTACATGATGTATTGTTACACCATGTAGGAGCAGTATAGACCTAGTCTGTTCATTATATACATCTACATGATGTATTGTTACACCATGTAGCAGCAGTATAGACCTAGTCTGTTCATTATAGACATCAATATGATGTATTGTGTCACCAAAATAAAGGGAAATTATATCATTTTATACTAATACAATTGCTCAGAGAAAGAGATTTAGTTTAACATGTAATTCTCAAAATGTAGGGGTCTGAATTATTGCCACCCATGTTTTTAATTCTCCAGCACTCTCCCCTTGGGAGGATAATGACACTGAAATGTTTTATGAGATTAGAGAACACATACAGAATCTCTCCAGGTCCTTGATTGATTTAGTCTGCGCTTATGTACTGCCCTGTTCAATTCAAACCACAGGTTTTCAATGGAGTTCAAGTCCGAAGTCTGAGAAAGCCATTGAAAATGTTGCTTTTGTGCCCAATTAACCATTTCTTCATGGATGTTGATGTGTCTTGCTGGAAGATCCACTTATTGCCAAGTTTCAGCCTCCTAGCAGAGAGGTAACCAGGTTTTGGGCTAAAATATCCTGGTAAAGTTAATTTATTTATTTCATACAGTAATTTTTGCTCATCTTTATCAAGGGTATCAATAACTAGGTGCTTATTTTGATATATAATCATTTGCTTCTTAATCAGAAATACAGATGTGAAGTAGAGGTTAAGTTTGTTTTAAATTTTCATAAAAAATCTGAATTAATCAAACAACACTTGTTACTCTTTGTACGTGTTGATATAATATTAATATTTAATAGAGAGAAAAAAACGTTTCCCTAAACTGCTTTATAATATTATAATTCAATGAAGAAGAAAATAGTTTTCCCTCCTCAACTGCGTTTCCTCCCTCCAGACAGCAGATGGCGATATGTGTCTTTCAGGCGATGTTTCTAGTGTGACGTATAATCTAGTGGACGGAACGCTTCTTCAACAACTGCAGCCACCTCGGTAGCTCCCTAGCCGACAAAGTCGGAACTTTCAAGCTGTTTAGACAATTTCGTGGTTTAATTGCCACTGTGATTTAAACATAGTACTACATTTAATTTAATATTTACGTTGTAAGTCAGCTAGCTGGATAGTTAAGTTAGCACTAGTCTAGTCGCTAATGCTAACTAGCTATTATCCCCGACCATGAGTTCACTAAGCTACTCTCCTTCTGTTAAAGAGGAGGCCTGCTGGACGGAGAAAGAAGCTCTGGTGAAAGAGGAGGAGGAAGAGAAAGATGTTACAATACAAAAACAAGTAGAGGGTGAAGCTGTTACCGTGAAAGAAGAAGAGAAAGACGCCTTCAGAGAGGAGGAGGATGTTACTGTGAAAGAAGATGAAGAGATGGAAGATGCAGTTTTTGGGGTGGAGGATGAAGAGGGGGAGATTACTGTCACATTAGAGGAGGACGAAGAAGAGAAGACTGCAGATCTGATTAACACCAGTAAATACAGTGAGTACTATCATATAAAACAGGGACATTGATCTGATTAACACCAGTAAATACAGTGAGTACTTTCTATAAAACAGGGACATTGATATTTTATTTTAATTTTTTTTCACCTTTTTTAACCAGGTAGGCAAGTTGAGAACAAGTTCTCATTTACAATTGCGACCTGGCCAAGATAAAGCAAAGCAGTTCGACAACATACAACAACACAGAGTTACACATGGAGTAAAACAAACATACAGTCAATAATACATTAGAAAAATAAGTCTATATACAATGTGAGCAAAGGAGGTGAGATAAGGGAGGTAATGACAAAAAGGCAGTGGTGGCAAAATAAAAACAATATAGCAAGTAAAACCCTGGAATGGTAGATTTGAAGTGGAAGAAAGTGCAAAGTAGAAATAGAAATAATGGGGTGCAAAGGAGCTAAATAAATAAATACAGTAGGGGAAGAGGTAGTTGTTTGGGCTAAATTATAGATGGGCTATGTACAGGTGCAGTGATCTGTGAGCTGCTCTAACAGCTGGTGCTTAAAGCTAGTGAGGGAGAAGTGTTTACAGTTTCAGAGATTTTTGTAGTTCGTTCCAGTCACTGGCAGCAGAGAACTGGAAGGAGAGGCGGCCGAAGGGGGAATTGGCTTTGGGGGGTGACCAGGGAGATACCTGCTGGAGCGCATGCTACAGATGGGTGCTGCTATGGTGACCAGCGAGCTGAGATAAGGGGGAACTTTACCTAGCTGGGTCTTGTAGATGACCTGGAGCCAGTGGGTTTGGCGACGAGTATGAAGCGAGGGCCAGCCAACGAGAGCGTACAGGTCGCAGTGGTGGGTAGTATATGGGGCTTTGGTGACAAAACGGATGGCACTGTGACAGACTGCATCCAATTTATTGAGTAGGGTATTGGAGGCTATTTTGTAAATGACATCGCCGAAGTCGAGGATCGGTAGGATGGTCAGTTTTATGAAGGTATGTTTGGCAGCATGAGTGAAAGATGCTTTGTTGCGAAATAGGAAGCCAATTCTAGATTTAACTTTGGATTGGAGATGTTTGACAGTCTAACCAGACACCTAGGTATTTGTAGTTGTGGCAGCATGAGTGAAAGATGCTTTGTTGCGAAATAGGAAGCCAATTCTAGATTTAACTTTGGATTGGAGATGTTTGACAGTCTAACCAGACACCTAGGTATTTGTAGTTGTCCACATATTCTAAGTCAGAACCGTCCAGAGTAGTGATGCTGGACGGGCGGGCAGGTGCAGGCAGCGATCGTTTGAAGACCATGCATTTAGTTTTACTTGTATTTAAGAGCAGTTGGTGGCCACGGAAGGAGAGTTGTATGGCATTGAAGCTTGTCTGGAGGGTTGTTAACACAGTGTCCAAAGAAGGGCCAGAAATATACAGAATGGTGTCGTCTGCGTAGAGGTGGATCAGAGACTCTCCAGCAGCAAGAGCGACATCATTGATGTATACAGAGAAGAGAGTCGGCCCAAGAATTGAACCCTGTGGCACCCCCATAGAAACTGCCAGAGGTCCGGACAACAGGCCCTCCGATTTGACACACTGAACTCTATCAGAAAAGTAGTTGTTGAACCAGGTGAGGCAATCATTTGAGAAACCAAGGCTATTGAGTCTGCCGATGAGGATGTGGTGATTGACAGTCGAAAGCCTTGGCCAGGTCAATGAATACGGCTGCACAGTATTGTTTCTTATCGATGGCGGTTAAGATATCGTTTAGGACCTTGAGCATCACTGAGGTGCAGTTGCTGTTTGAGGTGAAGAAACATTTGTTTTGAGAAACTCCACAACTCATTAGTGGTGGTGCATTAAGACAATCAGAAATACTATCAGACATCCCCAAATGGGCACATTTTATAGGCCTACATTTGCACACAGGCCAGGTAGACTAGTCCTACTTCTATATGCGTAATTAGGTGTGCGTCCTTACTCAACATTGACAGGAGTGTTTCAATCAAAAGACAATTAATAAATTGACAAAACTGATGCATCTTGCGGGGTCAGATCTGGGTGGTCTGCCAGGGGCCGTTTCATTTAGTATCCATTTGGGTCGGCATGGGGAATGATTGTATTTTCCCATAGTATGTTGTACCGAAGTTGAAAGGGAGTGTAACTTTATGACTATTGTTGGATTCGGGCTAAACTTTGAACATTGAGATATTAACCTGTTACATCTAGATGTTCCACTAGTGGAACACCGCTCCAATATCCAATGATAGGGCGTGGCGCGAATTACAAATTCCTCGAAAATCCGAAATCTTCAATTTTTCAAACATATGACTATTTTACACCATTTTAAAGACAAGACTCTCCTTTATCTAACCACACTGTCCGATTTCAAAAAGGCTTTACAACGAAAGCAAAACATTAGATTGTCAGGAGAGTACCCAGCCAGAAATAATCAGACACCCATTTTTCACCTGACCCCGCAAGATGCGTCAGTTTTGTCAATTATAGCAAACATAGAAAGGGGCCTATATTGGAGACCAAAAGTCGTCTGGCACACTGCTTAGAGTTTCAACAACATGAATAACTTATTTCTAGCCTACAATCATCGATGATACTACTAATGTGAAAACAAGACAAAATATGACTATTCTTGCTCATTTTAAGACAAATGCCAAGTAATCATTACATTCATTACAGACGTCAATTGTTGTACAACATCATGGCTACGCTGTTGGCATCACCTTTTACAGTGGATTTTCGCTGTTGTGGGCCATTAACCATCTGTCTGACTTTGTTGTTCACACAGGAGAGAGACGTGACTACCGTGGATTCTCTGGGGAGCCTCAACAACCTCATGATGCTGACAGGGCAGAGAAGAATCTCTCCACATCAGAACACCTCAAGAAACGCCAGCGGAGAACCACAGGGATAAGATCTCACCGCTGCTTTGACTGTGGGAAAAGATGCACCTCATCAGGCATTAAACTACACCGGAGAATTCACACAAGTGATAATTCTCACTGCTGCTCTGATTGTGGGACATTTTTTAAATCTTCATCAGAACTCAAAATACACCTGAGAAATCACACAAAAGAGAAACCTTACTTCTGCTCTGACTGTGGGAAGAGTTTTCCTATGTCAACCAGCCTGATATCACACCAGAGAACACACACAAGAAAGAGAACTTACAGTTGTGATGAATGTGGGAGGAGTTTTCCTATTTTAATCGCCCTGATATCACACCAGAGAACACACACAGGAAAGAAACCGTGTAGCTGTGATGAATGTGGGAAGAGTTTTGCTTCACCTGGCGGCCTGACAGCACACCAGAGAACACACACAGGAGAGAAACCTTTTGGCTGTAATCAATGTGGGAAGAGTTTTACTCTGCTAAGCAGCCTGATATACCACCAGAAAACACACACAGTAGAAAAACCTTATAGCTGTGCTCAATGTGGGAAGAGTTTTACTTACTTTAGCATGTGGACCAGACACCAAAGAACACACACAGGAGAGAAACCTTATAGCTGCAATCAATGTGGGAAGAGATACTGTCAAAAACGTTCTCTGATTAAACATCAGAAAATACATGAAGGAATTGATGGAGTTGTTTCATGATGTCAATGAATTAATGTCACAATGTAGAATGTTTTACCATTGTAGTTGGAGTATTTTAATGATGTCACAATGTAGAATGTTTTAACATTGTAGTTGGAGTATATTAATGATGTCACAATGTAGAACCCTAAACGTTTGTCCCCTGTTCTATTGATTTCAGCATGATATGGATATTAGCCTCAGGGGGAAAATCCAGGCTCTGAAATGGAAGAGTTACTATTTATGAGTTTTAACAAAAAGTGACTAACAAAAAAAGAGTTGTGTTACACTTACCACGTTGGTGACCCACTTGAATCAAAATGCAACACTTCAAAATGTAGCTAGCTGTTTTCTACAAGTTGTTCTCTAACCAGTGATGTACACATTATTCCCAGATTCCATGTGGTTTTTGAGCTGTTAGTTTTAACAGGACGTGCAACCTCATCTCGGCACAATTGATTTTAGCATGATATTGATGAGTTATGACAAATAAGTGTTGCGTTCCTTTGTTTAGCGACCCTTAAATTTAAATGCATCATTCCAAAATGTAGCTGACTGTCTCCTGCAGGTTGTTCTCTAATCAGTGAGATAAAAGATATCTCCCATTTCCATGTGTTTTTTTAGTTGTGTTAGTTTCAACATCACGTACAACCTGATTTCCCCCTTAATCGATATCATTGATTTATTGCTAAAACAACAGCGTTTTTGGTGCTTGTGCAGTTTATAAGGTGCTTGTTTTAAAAAAAATACAAGTAATATGATTATTATGGCAGATGTTTTTGGATATAGTACATTTTACGTTTAGGTTTTCAATTTATCACAAACTGTTTCTGCATTTGGACACGTTAAAACTGACATTGGGGATATCCCACCTAGCAAAATGTCGTTGAAACTAAGACTATGCCCGACATACAATACAAGTTTGGTTTTAGTTGAAAACTATTTAATTTCAATGTACTTGCAGCTTATACACATGGACGTCTATAATCAGTTTTATTAACAATCATAATAAATTGAGTCATAAATATACAATATATTTGTTGTCCTAAGGGGAAGGTGGTTCAATCTTTAATTTTGAGGTTTGACGTTAGCACGTCTAGCTCGTTAGCACGTCTAGCTCGTCAGCACGTCTAGCTCGTCAGCACGTCTAGCTCGTTAGCACGTCTAGCTCGTTAGCTCGTTAGCCCGTCTAGCTCGTTAGCCCGTCTAGCTCGTTAGCACGTACAGCTCGTTAGCCCGTCTAGCTCGTTAGCACGTACAGCTCGTTAGCACGTCTAGCTCGTTAGCACGTCTAGCTCGTTAGCACGTCTAGCTCGTTAGCCCGTCTAGCCCGTTAGCACGTCTAGCTCGTTAGCCCGTCTAGCTCGTTAGCAGGTAGGACGCACTGATTGGTGTCACCTCGTTAGTCAGTATGTGTTACACCTGTGCTGGCTTGTCCATCTCGTTAGTGGGAAGGTGTTTCACCTGAGCTGGTCCAGGTTCTATTTAAGAGTGTCTGGCCCAGTGCTCCAGTTGTCTTGATACATGTGGAGAGTCAACACCTTTAGTTGCTCCACCTTTTTGGTTTACTTCCTGTCTTTAAGTTTGGTGTGGGTTTTTCTTTTGTTTGCCTCTTCTTGGGCAGATTTAGTGGGTCTCAGGGTGGGTGTCTTTTAGGTCCCAGTTGTTGTTACTAGTCAACTTTCAGTAAACACCCCCATAGTGTCTATCAGAACCCCTCCTAAAACCCCACCTGTTTAGTTGTGGTTGTTGTTAGTTCCTCTTCTGTTTGAACAACATTTTAGATTTTTCTTGCTGGGAAACGTAACAACAAACAATGTAGTAAAACAAGCTGATATTTTGGGTTGGATGTTGCATCCAATTGTTAATATTTTAATCAATGGCATTTCTTTAGGGTGCTCATTAGTCTTTCAGTTGTTAATCTTGTTTTTTATCCTGTTTGTTGTGTACTAAATATTTCTGTTTTTTTCCCCCTGTGAAACATTGCATTGCATCCATGTCTGAAATGTGCTGTATAAATAAAGCTTGATTTAATATAAACATATTGTAAAACAAATGAATCCAATGACTGACCAATCAAGACTGTTTCCAAACCAATGAACAAATATGTGTAAAAGCAACACATTTCTTGGTCCATCTTAAAATGATCACTTGCCCAGCCCCCTGAAGGCATGGTGGAGTGGTAAACACCACCCCCGGCTCTACCAGGGGCTTGAGGTGGTCTCCCACAGCTCTGATTATGTCATGTTCTGTGGACTTGCTGTTCCGTTTCTTGACTGCCCCTGCAACACAGAAAGAAACACATTTAGTAATATTATATAAAACACTCAGGGCCGGTTTCACAGACAAGGCTTAAGCTTAGTCCCAGACTAAAATGCTTGTTTGAGCTGTCTTAAGTCTGTGCAAGTCGCTTTGAGTTATCTTAAAATAGTCGTTGATTTAGCCTGTTCTGGACTAATCAAAGCCGATTGCAAGAGGGAGGATTAGAGCTAAATTGAAGATTAAATTAATCTTTCAAAGAGGCAGGTTTAACTTCTGCTTAGTGCTGTTTGTGAGGGAGCCTGGACTATGTGGAATGTCTAAATAAAGACCAACATGCACTACAGAGGCCAGCCAGACCAGTACTTGTGGATAGGAGGAATCCATTACATTACTTTGAGACCGTTTTCGTATGTACAAAGAAAATGCATTGGAGATAATATCTCTCCTTGAGCCTAGACTTTCCTCTCTGTCTCAAAGAGGAAGGCCTTCACCCAATTCTCTCCAAGTTCTGATCACTGAGGTTTTTGGCATCTGGAATCTTTCATTGTGAAACTGGTGATTTGTGTGGTGCCGGTGAAGCAACTGTGTGTTTAATAGTTCACAAAGTCTGCAGGAGGAGTCTTTACATCTAGTTTCCTGATGCTGCTGGCCAAGCCAACTATAAAGTGCAATTCTCTGAATATGGGCAGTTCCCAGGAGTGATTGGCTGGTTAGATGGATGTCATGTTCCCATCAAGTGTCCATCAGCTCCTGATGCTGAGGTGTACCGTAACCATAACAACTGGTTTACCATCAACTCCTGATGCTGAGGAGTACCGTAACCATAACAACTGGTTTCACATCAACTCCTGATGCTGAGGAGTACCGTAACCATAACAACTGGTTTACCATCAACTCCTGATGCTGAGGAGTACCGTAACCATAACAACTGGTTTACCATCAATGTTCAGGGTGGATGAACTCCTCATTTAGAGTTGTCAAACATTGTTTCCCGTTGGAAAGGTGCAACTCAGGATGGAAGGATTTCCCTCAACACTTCATTGGTCTTAGTTTCAGAGAGGACAACATAGTGGACAACTACTTGGTGATAGTGGATATTAGGGTGAGAAACATGGTCTACTAATAGTTACTACACAGTAATATTGTCAACTAATAGTTACTACATAGTAATATGGTCTACTAATAGTTACTACATAGTAATATGGTCTACTAATAGTTACTACATAGTAATATGGTCTAATAGTTACTACATAGTAACATGGTCTACTAATAGTTACTACATAGTAACATGGTCTACTAATAGTTACTACATAGTAACATGGTCTACTAATAGTTACTACATAGTAATGTGGTCTACTAATAGTTACTACATAGTAACATGGTCTACTAATAGTTACTACATAGTAATATGGTCTACTAATAGTTACTACATAGTAACATGGTCTACTAATAGTTACTACATAGTAACCTGGTCTACTAATAGTTACTACATAGTAACATGGTCTACTAATAGTTACTACACAGTAACATGGTCTACTAATAGTTACTACATAGTAACATGGTCTACTAATAGTTACTACATAGTAATATGGTCTAATAGTTACTACATAGTAATATGGTCTACTAATAGTTACTACCTAGTAACATGGTCTACTAATAGTTACTATATAGTAATATGGTCTACTAATAGTTACTACATAGTAATATGGTCTACTAATAGTTACTACATAGTAATATGGTCTACTAATAGTTACTACATAGTAATATGGTCTAATAGTTACTACATAGTAACATGGTCTACTAATAGTTACTACATAGTAATATGGTCTACTAATAGTTACTACATAGTAACATGGTCTACAAATAGTTACTACATAGTAATATGGTCTACTAATAGTTACTACATAGTAATATGGTCTACTAATAGTTACTACATAGTAACATGGTCTACTAATAGTTACTACATAGTAACATGGTTTACTAATAGTTACTACATAGTAATATGGTCTACTAATAGTTACTACATAGTAACATGATCTACTAATAGTTACTACATAGTAATATGGTCTACTAATAGTTACTACATAGTAACATGGTCTACTAATAGTTACTACATAGTAACATGGTCTACTAAAAGTTACTACATAGTAATATGGTCTACTAATAGTTACTATATAGTATCATGGTCTACTAATAGTTACTACATAGTAATATGGTCTACTAATAGTTACTACATAGTAACATGGTCTACTAATAGTTACTACATAGTAATATGGTCTACTAATAGTTACTACATAGTAACATGGTCTACTAATAGTTACTACATAGTAATATGGTCTACTAATAGTTACTACATAGTAACATGGTCTACTAATAGTTACTACATAGTAATATGGTCTACTAATAGTTACTACATAGTAACATGGTCTACTAATAGTTACTACATAGTAATATGGTCTACTAATAGTTAGTACATAGTAATATGGTCTAATAGTTACTACATAGTAATATGGTCTACTAATAGTTACTACATAGTAATATGGTCTACTAATAGTTACTACATAGTAACATGGTCTACTAATAGTTACTACATAGTAATATTTTCTACTAATAGTTACTACATAGTAACATGGTCTACTAATAGTTACTACATAGTAATATGGTCTACTAATAGTTACTACATAGTAATATGGTCTAATAGTTACTAAATAGTAATATGGTCTAATAGTTACTACATAGTAACATGGTCTACTAATAGTTACTACATAGTAACATGGTCTACTAATAGTTACTACATAATAATATGGTCTACTAATAGTTACTACATAGTAATATGGTCTAATAGTTACTACATAGTAACATGGTCTACTAATAGTTACTACATAGTAAAATGGTCTACTAATAGTTACTACATAGTAACATGGTCTACTAATAGTTACTACATAGTAATATGGTCTACTAATAGTTACTACATAGTAACATGGTCTACTAATAGTTACTACATAGTAACATGGTCTACTAATAGTTACTACATAGTAATATGGTCTAATAGTTACTACATAGTAATATGGTCTACTAAAAGTTACTACACAGTAACATGGTCTACTAATAGTTACTACATAGTAACATGGTCTACTAATAGTTACTACATAGTAATATGGTCTAATAGTTACTACATAGTAATATGGTCTACTAATAGTTACTACCTAGTAACATGGTCTACTAATAGTTACTATATCGTAATATGGTCTACTAATAGTTACTACATAGTAATATTTTCTACTAATAGTTACTACATAGTAATATGGTCTACTAATAGTTACTACATAGTAATATGGTCTAATAGTTACTACATAGTAACATGGTCTACTAATAGTTACTACATAGTAATATGGTCTACTAATAGTTACTACATAGTAACATGGTCTACTAATAGTTACTACATAGTAATATGGTCTACTAATAGTTACTACATAGTAATATGGTCTACTAATAGTTACTACATAGTAACATGGTCTACTAATAGTTACTACATAGTAATATGGTCTACTAATAGTTACTATATAGTATCATGGTCTACTAATAGTTACTACATAGTAATATGGTCTACTAATAGTTACTACATAGTAACATGGTCTACTAATAGTTACTACATAGTAATATGGTCTACTAATAGTTACTACATAGTAACATGGTCTACTAATAGTTACTACATAGTAATATGGTCTACTAATAGTTACTACATAGTAACATGGTCTACTAATAGTTAGTACATAGTAATATGGTCTACAAATAGTTACTACATATTAACATGTTCTACTAATAGTTACTACATAGTAATATGGTCTACTAATAGTTAGTACATAGTAATATGGTCTAATAGTTACTACATAGTAATATGGTCTACTAATAGTTACTACATAGTAATATGGTCTACTAATAGTTACTACATAGTAACATGGTCTACTAATAGTTACTACATAGTAACATGGTCTACTAATAGTTACTACATAGTAATATGGTCTACTAATAGTTACTACATAGTAACATGGTCTACTAATAGTTACTACATAGTAACATGGTCTACTAATAGCTACTACATAGTAACATGGTCTACTAATAGTTACTACATAGTAATATGGTCTACTAATAGTTACTACATAGTAATATGGTCTAATAGTTACTACATAGTAATATGGTCTAATAGTTACAACATAGTAACATGGTCTACTAATAGTTACTACATAGTAACATGGTCTACTAATAGTTACTACATAATAATATGGTCTACTAATAGTTACTACATAGTAATATGGTCTAATAGTTACTACATAGTAACATGGTCTACTAATAGTTACTACATAGTAATATGGTCTACTAATAGTTACTACATAGTAACATGGTCTACTAATAGTTACTACATAGTAACATGGTCTACTAATAGTTACTACATAGTAATATGGTCTACTAATAGTTACTACATAGTAACATGGTCTACTAATAGTTACTACATAGTAACATGGTCTACTAATAGTTACTACATAGTAATATGGTCTACTAATAGTTACTACATAGTAACATGGTCTACTAATAGTTACTACATAGTAACATGGTCTACTAATAGTTACTACATAGTAATATGGTCTAGTAGTTACTACATAGTAATATGGTCTACTAATAGTTACTACATAGTAATATGGTCTACTAATAGTTACTTCATAGTAACATGGTCTACTAATAGTTACTACATAGTAACATGGTCTACTAAGAGTTACTACATAGTAATATGGTCTACTAATAGTTACTACATAGTAATATGGTCTACTAATAGTTACTACATAGTAATATGGTCTACTAATAGTTACTACATAGTAATATGGTCTAATAGTTACTACATAGTAATATGGTCTACTAATAGTTACTACATAGTAATCTGGTCTACTAATAGTTACTACATAGTAACATGGTCTACTAATAGTTACTACATAGTAATATGGTCTACTAATAGTTACTACATAGTAACATGGTCTACTAATAGTTACTACATAGTAACATGGTCTACTAATAGTTACTACATAGTAATATGGTCTACTAATAGTTACTACATAGTAATATGGTCTACTAATAGTTACTACATAGTAATCTGGTCTATTAATAGTTACTACATAGTAACATGGTCTACTAATAGTTACTACATAGTAATATGGTCTACTAATAGTTACTACATAGTAATATGGTCTACTAATAGTTACTACATAGTAACATGGTCAGAGGATAATAGGATGAGAAACAGATGTGCTCATGAGGTTAACTTCTTTGTTCTCTGCTGAAAGGTGGTGGCAGCATCTTCTCTCAGGGATGTTATAGCAGATGTGGAGGGAACACAATCACTGTGTACTGGCTCTTCCAACCTGTTCACATTACAGCCTCACTGTGTACTGGCTCTTCCAACCTGTTCACATTACACACTCACTGTGTACTGGCTCTTCCAACCTGTTCACATTCCACCCTCACTGTGTACTGGCTCTTCCAACCTGTTCACATTCCACCCTCACTGTGTACTGGCTCTTCCAACCTGTTCACATTACACCCTCACTGTGTACTGGCTCTTCCAACCTGTTCACATTACACCCTCACTGTGTACTGGCTCTTCCGACCTGTTCACATTCCACCCTCACTGTGTACTGGCTCTTCCAACCTGTTCACATTCCACCCTCACTGTGTACTGGCTCTTCCAACCTGTTCACATTCCACCCTCACTGTGTACTGGCTCTTCCAACCTGTTCACATTCCACCCTCACTGTATACTGGCTCTTCCAACCTGTTCACATTCCACCCTCACTGTGTACTGGCTCTTCCAACCTGTTCACATTACACCCTCACTGTGTACTGGCTCTTCCAACCTGTTCACATTCCACCCTCACTGTGTACTGGCTCTTCCAACCTGTTCACATTCCACCCTCACTGTGTACTGGCTCTTCCAACCTGTTCACATTCCACCCTCACTGTGTACTGGCTCTTCCAACCTGTTCACATTACACCCTCACTGTGTACTGGCTCTTCCAACCTGTTCACATTCCACCCTCACTGTGTACTGGCTCTTCCAACCTGTTCACATTCCACCCTCACTGTGTACTGGCTCTTCCAACCTGTTCACATTCCACCCTCACTGTGTACTGGCTCTTCCAACCTGTTCACATTCCACCCTCACTGTGTACTGGCTCTTCCAACCTGTTCACATTCCACCCTCACTGTGTACTGGCTCTTCCAACCTGTTCACATTCCACCCTCACTGTGTACTGGCTCTTCCAACCTGTTCACATTCCACCCTCACTGTGTACTGGCTCTTCCAACCTGTTCACATTCCACCCTCACTGTGTACTGGCTCTTCCAACCTGTTCACATTCCACCCTCACTGTATACTGGCTCTTCCAACCTGTTCACATTCCACCCTCACTGTGTACTGGCTCTTCCAACCTGTTCACATTACACCCTCACTGTGTACTGGCTCTTCCAACCTGTTCACATTCCACCCTCACTGTGTACTGGCTCTTCCAACCTGTTCACATTCCACCCTCACTGTGTACTGGCTCTTCCAACCTGTTCACATTCCACCCTCACTGTGTACTGGCTCTTCCAACCTGTTCACATTACACCCTCACTGTGTACTGGCTCTTCCAACCTGTTCACATTCCACCCTCACTGTGTACTGGCTCTTCCAACCTGTTCACATTCCACCCTCACTGTGTACTGGCTCTTCCAACCTGTTCACATTCCACCCTCACTGTGTACTGGCTCTTCCAACCTGTTCACATTCCACCCTCACTGTGTACTGGCTCTTCCAACCTGTTCACATTCCACCCTCACTGTGTACTGGCTCTTCCAACCTGTTCACATTCCACCCTCACTGTGTACTGGCTCTTCCAACCTGTTCACATTCCACCCTCACTGTGTACTGGCTCTTCCAACCTGTTCACAGCACACCCTCACTGTGTACTGGCTCTTCCAACCTGTTCACATTCCACCCTCACTGTGTACTGGCTCTTCCAACCTGTTCACATTCCACCCTCACTGTGTACTGGCTCTTCCAACCTGTTCACAGCACACCCTCACTGTGTACTGGCTCTTCCAACCTGTTCACATTCCACCCTCACTGTGTACTGGCTCTTCCAACCTGTTCACATTACACCCTCACTGTGTACTGGCTCTTCCAACCTGTTCACATTCCACCCTCACTGTGGTCTGGCTCTTCCAACCTGTTCACATTCCACCCTCACTGTGTACTGGCTCTTCCAACCTGTTCACATTCCACCCTCACTGTGTACTGGCTCTTCCAACCTGTTCACATTCCACCCTCACTGTGTACTGGCTCTTCCAACCTGTTCACAGTACACCCTCACTGTGTACTGGCTCTTCCAACCTGTTCACATTCCACCCTCACTGTGTACTGGCTCTTCCAACCTGTTCACATTACACCCTCACTGTGTACTGGCTCTTCCAACCTGTTCACATTACACCCTCACTGTGTACTGGCTCTTCCAACCTGTTCACATTCTACCCTCACTGTGTACTGGCTCTTCCAACCTGTTCACATTACACCCTCACTGTGTACTGGCTCTTCCAACCTGTTCACATTCCACCCTCACTGTGTACTGGCTCTTCCAACCTGTTCACATTCCACCCTCACTGTGTACTGGCTCTTCCAACCTGTTCACATTCCACCCTCACTGTGTACTGGCTCTTCCAACCTGTTCACATTCCTTTCCTCTGGAAAAAGAACACGGTTAGAAGCACAAATAAACTCATATGGTCCTTATAATGAAGAAGAATAAAGATTGACTCAGACATTGGAATATATTTAACAAAGGAAGTAACCAATTTACTGTCTTTGGTTTATGTACCATTAGTGCTCAGTTCTTCATCTGAACTGTCCAAATGGTCATCTTCTGGTATACCGTCCAGAGGTCGGTCATCATCTGGTATACCATCCAGAGGTTGGTCATCATCTGGTATACCATCCAGAGGTCGGTCATCATCTGGAATACCATCCAGAGGTCGGTCATCATCTGGTATACCATCCAGAGGTTGGTCATCATCTGGTATACAATCCAGAGGTCGGTCATCGTCTGGTATACAATCCAGAGGTCGGTCATCGTCTGGTATACCATCCAGAGGTCGGTCATCATCTGGTATACCATCCAGAGGTTGGTCATCGTCTGGTATACCATCCAGAGGTTGGTCATCGTCTGGTATACCATCCAGAGGTTGGTCATCGTCTGGTATACCATCCAGAGGTTGGTCATCATCTGGTATACCATCCAGAGGTTGCTGCTGCTCTATTATTCCTGACAGGAAGTCACTCAATTCATCAGTGTTGTCTTGTTTTGGTGGTCCACCACCAGTAGTAAATCTCTCTCTTCTGATCTCTGCTTTCTCTCGTTTTAAAGCCAGTTTAAGGTTCTTCCACAGAGTCTATAAAAGACAGATATCATTTAATAATAAAAGTGATGTCACAAAAATATGAATATGAGAAATCCTGATAATAATGCAGATATCTCACCTGAAATTGTTTCTTCTTGTAATCCTGATAATAATGCAGATATCTCACCTCTAGTTGTTGTTTCTTCCTGTAATCCTGATAATAATGCAGTTATCTCACCTCTAGTTGTTGTTTCTTCTTGTAATCCTGATAATAATGCAGATATCTCACCTCTAGTTGTTGTTTCTTCTTGTAATCCTGATAATAATGCAGATATCTCACATCTAGTTGTTGTTTCTTCTTGTAATCCTGATAATAATGCAGATATCTCACCTCTAGTTGTTGTTTCTGCTTGTAATCCTGATAATAATGCAGATATCTCACCCCTAGTTGTTGTTTCTTCTTGTAATCCTGATAATAATGCAGATATCTCACCTCTAGTTGTTGTTTCTTCTTGTAATCCTGATAATAATGCAGATATCTCACCTCTAGTTGTTGTTTCTTCCTGTAATCCTGATAATAATGCAGATATCTCACCTCTAGTTGTTGTTTCTTCTTGTAATCCTGATAATAATGCAGATATCTCACCTCTAGTTGTTGTTTCTTCTTGTAATCCTGATAATAATGCAGATATCTCACCTCTAGTTGTTGTTTCTTCTTGTAATCCTGATAATAATGCAGATATCTCAACTCTAGTTGTTGTTTCTTCTTGTAATCCTGATAATAATGCAGATATCTCACCTCTAGTTGTTGTTTCTTCTTGTAATCCTGATAATAATGCAGATATCTCACCTCTAGTTGTTGTTTCTTCCTGTAATCCTGATAATAATGCAGATATCTCACCTCTAGTTGTTGTTTCTTCCTGTACTCCTGATAATAATGCAGATATCTCACCTCTAGTTGTTGTTTCTTCTTGTAATCCTGATAATAATGCAGATATCTCACCTCTAGTTGTTGTTTCTTCCTGTAATCCTGATAATAATGCAGATATCTCACCTCTAGTTGTTGTTTCTTCTTGTAATCCTGATAATAATGCAGATATCTCACCTCTAGTTGTTGTTTCTTCATGTAATCCTGATAATAATGCAGATATCTCACCTCTAGTTGTTGTTTCTTCCTGTAATCCTGATAATAATGCAGATATCTCACCTCTAGTTGTTGTTTCTTCCTGTAATCCTGATAATAATGCAGATATCTCACCTCTAGTTGTTGTTTCTTCCTGTAATCCTGATAATAATGCAGATATCTCACCTCTAGTTGTTGTTTCTTCCTGTAATCCTGATAATAATGCAGATATCTGACCTGAAGTTGTTGTTTCTTCTTGTAATCCTGATAATAATGCAGATATCTCACCTCTAGTTGTTGTTTCTTCTTGTAATCCTGATAATAATGCAGATATCTCACCTCTAGTTGTTGTTTCTTCTTGTAATCCTGATAATAATGCAGATATCTCACCTCTAGTTGGTGTTTCTTCTTGTAATCCTGATAATAATGCAGATATCTCACCTCTAGTTGTTGTTTCTTCTTGTAATCCTGATAATAATGCAGATATCTCACCTCTAGTTGTTGTTTCTTCCTGTAATCCTGATAATAATGCAGATATCTCACCTCTAGTTGTTGTTTCTTCTTGTAATCCTGATAATAATGCAGATATCTCACCTCTAGTTGTTGTTTCTTCTTGTAATCCTGATAATAATGCAGATATCTCACCTCTAGTTGTTGTTTCTTCTTGTAATCCTGATAATAATGCAGATATCTCACCTCTAGTTGGTGTTTCTTCTTGTAATCCTGATAATAATGCAGATATCTCACCTCTAGTTGTTGTTTCTTCCTGTAATCCTGATAATAATGCAGATATCTCACCTCTAGTTGTTGTTTCTTCCTGTAATCCTGATAATAATGCAGATATCTCACCTCTAGTTGTTGTTTCTTCCTGTAATCCTGATAATAATGCAGATATCTCACCTCTAGTTGTTGTTTCTTCTTGTAATCCTGATAATAATGCAGATATCTCACCTCTAGTTGTTGTTTCTTCTTGTAATCCTGATAATAATGCAGATATCTCACCTCTAGTTGTTGTTTCTTCCTGTAATCCTGATAATAATGCAGATATCTCACCTCTAGTTGTTGTTTCTTCTTGTAATCCTGATAATAATGCAGATATCTCACCTCTAGTTGTTGTTTCTTCTTGTAATCCTGATAATAATGCAGATATCTCACCTCTAGTTGTTGTTTCTTCCTGTAATCCTGATAATAATGCAGATATCTCACCTCTAGTTGTTGTTTCTTCTTGTAATCCTGATAATAATGCAGATATCTCACCTCTAGTTGTTGTTTCTTCCTGTAATCCTGATAATAATGCAGATATCTCACCTCTAGTTGTTGTTTCTTCTTGTAATCCTGATAATAATGCAGATATCTCACCTCTAGTTGTTGTTTCTTCTTGTAATCCTGATAATAATGCAGATATCTCACCTCTAGTTGTTGTTTCATCTTGTAAACCTGATAATAATGCAGATATCTCACCTGAAGTTGTTGTTTCTTCTTGTAATCCTGATAATAATGCAGATATCTCACCTCTAGTTGTTGTTTCTTCTTGTAATCCTGATAATAATGCAGATATCTCACCTCTAGTTGTTGTTTCTTCTTGTAATCCTGATAATAATGCAGATATCTCACCTCTAGTTGTTGTTTCTTCTTGTAATCCTGATAATAATGCAGATATCTCACCTGTAGTTGTTGTTTCTTCTTGTAATCCTGATAATAATGCAGATATCTCACCTCTAGTTGTTGTTTCTTCTTGTAATCCTGATAATAATGCAGATATCTCACCTCTAGTTGTTGTTTCTTCCTGTAATCCTGATAATAATGCAGATATCTCACCTCTAGTTGTTGTTTCTTCTTGTAATCCTGATAATAATGCAGATATCTCACCTCTAGTTGTTGTTTCTTCTTGTAATCCTGATAATAATGCAGATATCTCACCTCTAGTTGTTGTTTCTTCTTGTAATCCTGATAATAATGCAGATATCTCACCTCTAGTTGTTGTTTCTTCTTGTAATCCTGATAATAATGCAGATATCTCACCTCTAGTTGTTGTTTCTTCCTGTAATCCTGATAATAATGCAGATATCTCACCTCTAGTTGTTGTTTCTTCTTGTAATCCTGATAATAATGCAGATATCTCACCTCTAGTTGTTGTTTCTTCTTGTAATCCTGATAATAATGCAGATATCTCACCTCTAGTTGTTGTTTCTTCCTGTAATCCTGATAATAATGCAGATATCTCACCTCTAGTTGTTGTTTCTTCTTGTAACCCTGATAATAATGCAGATATCTCACCTCTAGTTGTTGTTTCTTCTTGTAATCCTGATAATAATGCAGATATCTCACCTCTAGTTGTTGTTTCTTCCTGTAATCCTGATAATAATGCAGATATCTCACCTCTAGTTGTTGTTTCTTCCTGTAATCCTGATAATAATGCAGATATCTCACCTCTAGTTGTTGTTTCTTCCTGTAATCCTGATAATAATGCAGATATCTCACCTCTAGTTGTTGTTTCTTCTTGTAATCCTGATAATAATGCAGATATCTCACCTCTAGTTGTTGTTTCTTCCTGTAATCCTGATAATAATGCAGATATCGCACCTCTAGTTGTTGTTTCTTCTTGTAATCCTGATAATAATGCAGATATCTCACCTCTAGTTGTTGTTTCTTCTTGTAATCCTGATAATAATGCAGATATCTCACCTCTAGTTGTTGTTTCTTCTTGTAATCCTGATAATAATGCAGATATCTCACCTCTAGTTGTTGTTTCTTCTTGTAATCCTGATAATAATGCAGATATCTCACCTCTAGTTGTTGTTTCTTCTTGTAATCCTGATAATAATGCAGATATCTCACCTCTAGTTGTTGTTTCTTCCTGTAATCCTGATAATAATGCAGATATCGCACCTCTAGTTGTTGTTTCTTCTTGTAATCCTGATAATAATGCAGATATCTCACCTCTAGTTGTTGTTTCTTCTTGTAATCCTGATAATAATGCAGATATCTCACCTCTAGTTGTTGTTTCTTCCTGTAATCCTGATAATAATGCAGATATCTCACCTCTAGTTGTTGTTTCTTCTTGTAATCCTGATAATAATGCAGATATCTCACCTCTAGTTGTTGTTTCTTCCTGTAATCCTGATAATAATGCAGATATCTCACCTCTAGTTGTTGTTTCTTCTTGTAATCCTGATAATAATGCAGATATCTCACCTCTAGTTGTTGTTTCTTCTTGTAATCCTGATAATAATGCAGATATCTCACCTCTAGTTGTTGTTTCTTCTTGTAATCCTGATAATAATGCAGATATCTCACCTCTAGTTGTTGTTTCTTCCTGTAATCCTGATAATAATGCAGATATCTCACCTCTAGTTGTTGTTTCTTCCTGTAATCCTGATAATAATGCAGATATCTCACCTCTAGTTGTTGTTTCTTCTTGTAATCCTGATAATAATGCAGATATCTCACCTCTAGTTGTTGTTTCTTCCTGTAATCCTGATAATAATGCAGATATCTCACCTCTAGTTGTTGTTTCTTCTTGTAACCCTGATAATAATGCAGATATCTCACCTCTAGTTGTTGTTTCTTCTTGTAATCCTGATAATAATGCAGATATCTCACCTCTAGTTGTTGTTTCTTCCTGTAATCCTGATAATAATGCAGATATCTCACCTCTAGTTGTTGTTTCTTCCTGTAATCCTGATAATAATGCAGATATCTCACCTCTAGTTGTTGTTTCTTCCTGTAATCCTGATAATAATGCAGATATCTCACCTCTAGTTGTTGTTTCTTCTTGTAATCCTGATAATAATGCAGATATCTCACCTCTAGTTGTTGTTTCTTCCTGTAATCCTGATAATAATGCAGATATCGCACCTCTAGTTGTTGTTTCTTCTTGTAATCCTGATAATAATGCAGATATCTCACCTCTAGTTGTTGTTTCTTCTTGTAATCCTGATAATAATGCAGATATCTCACCTCTAGTTGTTGTTTCTTCTTGTAATCCTGATAATAATGCAGATATCTCACCTCTAGTTGTTGTTTCTTCTTGTAATCCTGATAATAATGCAGATATCTCACCTCTAGTTGTTGTTTCTTCTTGTAATCCTGATAATAATGCAGATATCTCACCTCTAGTTGTTGTTTCTTCCTGTAATCCTGATAATAATGCAGATATCGCACCTCTAGTTGTTGTTTCTTCTTGTAATCCTGATAATAATGCAGATATCTCACCTCTAGTTGTTGTTTCTTCTTGTAATCCTGATAATAATGCAGATATCTCACCTCTAGTTGTTGTTTCTTCCTGTAATCCTGATAATAATGCAGATATCTCACCTCTAGTTGTTGTTTCTTCTTGTAATCCTGATAATAATGCAGATATCTCACCTCTAGTTGTTGTTTCTTCTTGTAATCCTGATAATAATGCAGATATCTCACCTCTAGTTGTTGTTTCTTCTTGTAATCCTGATAATAATGCAGATATCTCACCTCTAGTTGTTGTTTCTTCTTGTGGTTACATTTCCATTGAATTCACTGCAAATTGCAGCCCAACCCGCTTGTTCTACTGCTCAGTAGCAGCAGTGTGGCTCAGTTGGTAGAGCATGGTGTTTGCAACGCCATGGTTGTGGGTTTGATTCCCACGGGGGGCCAGTACAAAAAATGCATGAAAATGAAATTAAATGTATGCATTCACTACTGTAAGTCGCTCTGGATAAGAGCATCTGCTAAATTACTAAATTTAGCAGACTAAATGTACCTTCAATAACTGGATGGTTTGACAACATTTGTTTTGGAGCGTTTTTTCATACACACTAAAGTTTTTTTGAACAAATTATTTTTGCCTCTGCCATTGTTTCGTCCCAAGATTCACACCAGTATTGGTGTTTTCTATTCTGTGTTTTAATGAGCACCACTAGACCAACAGCATGTGTTCATACTGAACCTAATCAGGATTAACCCAGGTGTTCATACTGAACCTAATCAGGATTAACCCAGGTGTTCATACTGAACCTAATCAGGATTAACCCAGGTGTTCATACTGAACCTAATCAGGATTAACCCAGGTGTTCATTCTGAACCTAATCAGGATTAACCCAGGTGTTCATACTGAACCTAATCAGGATTAACCCAGGTGTTCATACTGAACCTAATCAGGATTAACCCAGGTGTTAATACTGAACCTAATCAGGATTAACCCAGGTGTTCATACTGAACCTAATCAGGCTTAACCCAGGTGTTCATACTGAACCTAATCAGGCTTAACCCAGGTGTTCATACTGAACCTAATCAGGATTAACCCAGGTGTTCATACTGAACCTAATCAGGATTAACCCAGGTGTTCATACTGAACCTAATCAGGATTAACCCAGGTGTTAATACTGAACCTAATCAGGATTAACCCAGGTGTTCATACTGAACCTAATCAGGCTTAACCCAGGTGTTCATACTGAACCTAATCAGGATTAACCCAGGTATTCATACTGAACCTAATCAGGATTAACCCAGGTGTTCATACTGAACCTAATCAGGATTAACCCAGGTGTTCATACTGAACCTAATCAGGATTAACCCAGGTGTTCATACTGAACCTAATCAGGATTAACCCAGGTGTTCATACTGAACCTAATCAGGCTTAACCCAGGTGTTCTCATTTAGGCTTACTTACCTTACTCCAGTCTCCGACTAACTAAGCCAAATTTATGCCACGTTCAGGAAAGCTACTTAAATGTCCTAGTTTAACAAGTCCTGGCTGAATCTAAGCCCTGCAGGGTCTGAATGAAACCTAATGTCCAGTGGGACTGGTCTGTTTGTTTCAGTTTTCAGCAGGCTGGAAAAGTGGGATTGATCTGGTTGATCCAATTGTTTGTTTCAGTTTTCAGTAGTTGAATCCTTTGACCTATTGTTGATTTAAAAAAAATGCAGTTTCAAAAAATGCATTGGGTTGGTTGAAAAGTGATACTGTTTTGACATCGTGGAAGATACACTGAATTGATACTGTTTTTCATTCTAAGATGGACTAAAATATGTGCTCATTGGTTATGCAAGAGGGCGGCAGGTAGCCTAGTGGTTAGAGCTGCAAAGGTAAAAATCTGTTGTTCTGCCCCTGAACAAGGCAGTTAACCCACTGTTCCCTGGTAGGCAATCATTGTAAATAAGAATTTGTTCTTAACTGACTTGTCTAATTAAATAAAGGTTAAATAAAATAAAAAATTATTAAGTCTGTTGATTGGTCAGTCATTGGGTTGCTTTGTTTTGCAATATGTTCAAATCAAGATTTATTTATACAGCACATTTCAGACATGGATGCAACACAATGGCTTCACAGGAAAAAACAAATAAAAAACTATGAAAATAAACATAAATATTTACTACACAACAAACATAAGAGGATAAAAAACAGAAGATCAACAACAGAAAGACTAATGAGCATTGGAAAATCCATTGATTAAAATATGAACAATTGGATGCAACATCCAACCATAACGAGATGGACAAGCCAGCACAGGTGTAACACATACTAACGAGGTGACACCAATCAGTGCGTCCTACGTGCTAACGAGCTAGACGCGCTAACGAGCTAGACGCGCTAACGAGCTAGATGCGCTAACGAGCTAAGGGCTTCTCTCCAGAGTGTATTCTCTTATGTTTGTTCAGGCTACCAAACTGGGTAAAACTCTTTCCACACTGGGAGCAGTGGTAAGGGGTCTCTCCAGTGTGTGTTCTCTCGTGCCTTTACAGGTACTTTAAACAACTAAAACTCTTTCCACACTGGGAGCAGTAATAGTAAGTCCTCTCCTGTCTTGTGTGTATTCTCTCATGCACTTTGAGGGTCTGTGAATGGGTAAAACTCTTTCCACACTGGGAACATTGGAAAGGTTTTTCTCCTGTGTGCGTCCTCATGTTCTTTTAGGTGCCCTAACCTGGTAAAACGCTTACCACAGTGGGAGCAGTGGTAAGGCTTCTCTCCTGTATGTATTCTTTCATGTAATTTCAAGGAACCTAAATGAGAAAAAACGGTTCCACACTCGGCGCAATGGTAAGGCTTCGCTCCAGAGTGTATTCTCTTATGTATGCTCAGGCTTCCTAACTGGGCAAAACTCCTTCCACATTGGGAGCAGTAGTAAGGCTTCTCTCCTGTATGTATTCTTTTGTGCATCTTCAGGGACGCTAAACGAGAGAAAGCCTTTCCACACAGAGAGCATTGGTAAGGGGTCTCTCCAGTGTGTGTTCTCTCATGCCGTTTTAGGTCCTTTAACCAACTAAAACGCTTTCCACACTGAGAGCAGTAGTAGTAAGTCCTCTCCTCTCTTGTGTGTATTCTCTCATGCCCGTTTAGGTTCTGTGAATAGGTAAAACTCTTTCCACACTGGGATCATTGAAAAGGCTTTTCTCCTGTGTGTTTCCTCTCATGCGCTTTTAGGTTCCCTAACTTGATATAACACTTTCCACAGTGGGAGCAGTGGAAAGGCTTCTCTCCTGTATGTATTCTTTCGTGTATTTTCAGGAACCTTAAATGGGCAAAACCCTCTCCACACTTGGTGCATTGGTGAGGCTTCGCTCCAGAGTGTTTTCTCTTATGTATGTTCAGGGTTCCTAACTGGGTAAAACTCTTTCCACATTGGGAGCAGTAGTAAGGCTTCTCTCCTGTATGTATTCATTTATGTCTTTTCAGGGATGCTAAAAGGGAAAAAACTTTTCCACACTGGGAGCAGTGGTGTCGTCTTGCTGTTTTGGACGCCTCTGCCTCTGGTTCCTCTGAGTTTGGTCTCTCTCCTGCCAAAGACAAAGAGGGTATTTAGTTTAACAGAGAGATCAAAACTGATAACACTGTCTTCCTATTAGGTTTTAAATCATTTTTTACATTTACATTTTAGTCATTTAGCACACGCTCTTATCCAGAGCGACTTATAGTAGAGTGCATACATTTTTATTACATTTTTAAATCACAATCAGATCCTCAACCTGAGGCAAATTTTCATCCTAAAACCTTTCATCCTTAAAAATAAACTTGGTTCAGTATAGAGGCGCATGAACATCAAAACTGTGATTACATGTAGAAGCCAGACAACATAGTTTAAACGAAGCCTTTAAAACTGATAGATGAATCTTTCTCCAAGCAACCGGGGGAGAGTGAGAGGTCAGTTACATACAACAGTGAACCAATCTGTGAGTAAAGCGACGCTGAGACTCGAACCGAACAAGCCATGGATTCCCTCAGAGGAAAAGACAAAGAACAACTTGGAGATGCAAATGAGAGCAACAAACAGCCAAAGGATATCCAGGAAAACATAGCTCAAATACTCTCAATGCTACAACACCAAAAGAAACAAACTGTAGCAATCTGTTGTTAAAAGGGTGGATTTGTTTGAAAGGAAAGTGGAATCTGTCAGATGTGCAGGGTGGGTGCGTGGACAAACAAGACAACAAAATTGGCATCACAATACCCCATAATCACATCACAATACCCCATCTGGAAACAAAGGTGCAAACTATAGAAGATGAGCTGGATCAGCTAGAAAACAGATTGAGACAAAACATGAGAATATGGTCCCTACCGGAAAATGAGGTAAAAAAAAAGAGACCTTTCCAGTTCTATTATCAAGCTGATATTGGAGGAGCTTGGCGTGGCTGTATCACCGGAGGATCTGGAGCAATGTAGATAACAATAGTCAAAGATGCCCAATGCCACTGAACCGGCGTTAAGCAGAAAAACGCTAAATACCCTTAAGATGTGGAATTATCAGAACAAAGTCAACATTCTGAGAGCAGGGGGGGGGGGGATCAAGGTCCAGTCCATGTGATTCGTCCAGGACCTGTCTGCTAGGCTGAAGAAGAAAAGAAATCATTCCGATCAGACAGTCACTTGAGGAAAAGGGAAACAAATCTCAACTCCGATACCCGGCAGTACTGTTGGTACAGATATTTTTTTCTTGCTGATAGTGGTTCTAAGAAGGCATATGATCCGTTCAACTGTTGTTTTATTCTTATTTATATAAAAGTTCATAGAAGCTTTTAAAATTGTAATTAAATCACATTGTTGTTTCTAATTACTGCTTTTCCTTTTCCTTTTCTGAGAGCTGCGAGACATTTGCTAGGTTTATTTTCTTTACTTATCATAATATATGCCATTTAACAGACACTTATATCCAAAGCAACTTACAATCATTATCTGATTAAATTGCTTTAGAAATGGGCACAAGACAGGGATGTCCCCTCTCCCCCTTCCTGTTTGCACATAACAGGTGTCAGTATTTTTAAACATGAATATAAACTACATTTACTGATATACAGTACATGACCAATATTGAAAACTCAATGCCCCCCTGCTAAAAATATTTTCAGAATCCTCTAAAATCTCAGGACATAAAATTAACATGGAAAAAACGAAATAATGACAATAGGAAAAATAAAGAATAACTGATGATCTACAGCCTAGATCTCCTTTAATATATAAAAATATATAACATGATAGCAGACCTAATAACTGATGATCTACAGTCTAGATCTCCTTTAATATATAAATATATATAACATGATAGCAGACCTAATAACTGATGATCTACAGTCTAGATCTCCTTTAATATATAAATATATATAACATGATAGCAGACCTAATAACTGATGATCTACAGTCTAGATCTCCTTTAATATACACTACCGGTCAAAAGTTTTAGAACACTAGAAAAGTTTTAGAACACTATAACACTAGAATATTTCTTAATGCGTTTGAGCCAATCAGTTGTGTTGTGACAAAGTAGGGTTGGTATACAGAAGATAGCCCTATTTGCTGAAAGACCAAGTCCATATTACGGCACAAACAGCTCAAATAAGCAAAGAGAAATGACAGTCCATCATTACATTAAGACATGAAGGTCAGTCAATCCGGAAAGTGTCAAGAGCTTTGAAAGTTTCTTCAAGTGCAGTCGCAAAAACCATCAAGCACTATGAAACTGGCCCTCATGAGGACTGCCACAGGAAAGGAAGACCCAGAGTTACCTCTGCTGCAGAGGATAAGTTCATTAGAGTTAACTGCACCTCAGATTGCATCCCAAATATATGCTTCACAGAGTTCAAGTATCAGACACATCTCAACATCAACTGTTCAGAGGAGACTGTGTGAATCAGGCCTTCATGGTCGAATTGCTGCAAAGAAACCACTACTAAAGGACACCAATAAGAAGAAGAGACTTTCTTGGGCCAAGAAACACAAGAAATGGACATTTGACCAGGGAAATTTGTCCTTTGGTCTGATGAGTCCAAATTTGAGCTTTTTTATTCTAACCGCCGTGTCTTTGTGAGACGCAGAGTATGTGAACGGATGATCTCCGCATGTGCGGTTCCCACCGTGAAACATGGAGGAGATGTGATGGTGTGGGGGTGCTTTGCTGGT
This sequence comes from Salmo trutta, assembly GCF_901001165.1. NCBI lineage: Eukaryota > Metazoa > Chordata > Actinopteri > Salmoniformes > Salmonidae > Salmo > Salmo trutta. The sequence goes on along the minus strand of NC_042971.1, from coordinate 6,461,284 downwards.
GACACTGTCTGTGATTTATTTAGATTTCGAGGCACACTTAACCAGCATGGCTACCACAACATTCTGCAGCGACACGCCATATCACCTGATTTGTGCTTAGTGGGACTATCATTTGGTTTTCAACAGGACAATGACCCAAAACATACCTCCAGGCTGTGTAACGGCTATTTGACCATGGAGAGTGATGGAGTGCTGCATCAGTTGACCTGGCCTCCACAACCATCCGACCTCAACCCAATTGAGATGGTTTGTGATGAGTTGGACCACAGAGTGAAGGAAAAGCAGCTAACAAGTGCTCAGCATATGTGGGAACTTCTTCAAGACTGTTGGAATATCATTCCAGGTGAAGCTGGTTGAGAGAATGCCAAGAGTATGCAAAGCTGTCATCAAGGCAAAGGGTGGCTACTTTGAAGAACCTAAAATATATTTGGATTTGTTTAACACTTTTTTGGTTACTACATGATTCCATATGTGTTATTTCATAGTTTTGATGTCTTCACTATTATTCTACAATTTAGAAAATAGTAAAAATAAAGAAAACCCTTGAATGAGTAGTTGTGTCCAAACTTTTGACTGGTACTGTATAGTTAAATGCACTAAAGAGGAACAATGGGTACAGATTGAAGATGCACTTGCTCATCCACAGAATAATTGTACGTATCTATTTTCAAAGGATAAAATATAGAACATTAACAGCGTCATACTTAAGAACACTAGAACAATGTGGAAGAAAATTAAACGTTTCAACAAGAATCAATATGAATTCCTAAAAACACAACGTTCTGGAACAATCCATCTATAGCTCTCAGGATTCACCCATAAATTGGTCCACAAGGAAAACTAAAGGTATAGAAACCGGAAATTACTTGGCAACAGGAAATACATTTATTTCGGTGACAGAGCTATAGAGCAACTTTGGACTACAGTAGATACACTACATGACCAAAAATATGTGGACACCTGCTTGTCGAACAACTTATTCCAAAATCACGGTCATTAAAATGGAGTTGGTCCCCCCTTTGCTGGTATAACAGCCTCCACTCTTCTGGGAAGGCTTTCCACTAAATGTTGGAACATTGCTGTGCTTCCATTCAGCCACAAGAGCATTAGTGAGGTCGGGCACTGATGTTGGGCGATTAGGCCTGGCTCGCAGTTGGCGTACCAATCCATCCCAAAGGTGTCCGATGGGTTGAGGTCGGGGGTCTGTGCAGGCCAGTCAAGTTCTTCTACACCGATCTCGACAAACCATTTCTTTATGGACCTCGCTTTGAGCACAGGGGCATTGTCATGCTGAAACAGGAAAGGGTCTTCCCCAAATTGTTGCCACAAAGTTGGAAGCACAGAATCGTCTACAATGTCATTGTTTAACGTAGCGTTTACACCACTCCAGCTGACGCTTGGCATTGCGCATGGTGATCTTAGGCTTGTATGTGGCTGCCATGGTAACCCATTTCATTTAGATCCTGACAAAAAGTTATTGTGATGACGTTGCTTCCAGAGGCAGTTTGGAACTCGGTAGCGAGTGTTGAAACCGAGGACAGACGATTTGTACTCGTTACGCGCTTCAGCACATGGCGGTCCCGTTCTATGAGCTTGTGTGGCCCACCACTGAGCGGTTGTTGCTCCTAGATGTTACCGCTTCACAATAACAGCACTTACAGTTGATTGGGGAAGCTCTAGCAAGGCAGAAATTCAACAAACTGACTTTTTGGAAAGGTGGCATCCTATGACGGTGCCACGTTGAAAGTCACTGAGCTCTTCAGTACGGGTCATACTACTGCCAATGTTTGTCTATGGAGATTACATGGCTGTGTGCTCGATTTTATACACCTGTCGGCAACAGGTGTGGCTGAAATAGCCGAATCCACTAATTTGAAGGGGTGTCCACATACTTTTGTATAGATAGTGTATGTCATCACTGTAAACAACTTGCTTTAACAATTCAACATTTGCTAAACAGCACCATGTTAGACTACTGCAGCCTCACTCTAGCAACGATATCAAAGTCCTTTTTGAGAACGCGAAAATTAAAAGTGTGCGTCAAACGGTTTTCTTGGAATGATTTGTAGCCATGTCTCGACTATCTGTGCATGAGAGTCCATCCAACTCAGTTTCCCTACCAGAAAAAATACGTGATTCCGTAAAGTCAATTTGCGCACGCGATTTCAGGAAGAAACTGAAGAGCAGATGGACTGACCGCGTTTTGCGACTGTCTGCTCACTTGACCGCAGTTAATATTGGCCTAGGAATTGCCCTCCAGTTTAATACAATGTAATTGCAGTATTGAATGAGGGCTAGTCCATTCTGTGAGACATCTAAGTTGTGATTTTGCTGCAAATCCATTGTTAAAGTTTTGTTGTTGGCCAGCTTGTTGATGGTATTCAAATCTTACAGTGTAGCTTTATCAATTCCTACATTAAAAAACGGCATTTAAGCTCAGAACTTCAGTAGAATGCCGTTTTAAAACCACGCATCAGTTCAACAACTATTTTCAAGACAGGACTTACTGGTGTTCAGATCTTCTGTCTCCTCCTCCTCTTCTTCCTCCTTCAATATGACAGTTCTCTCTCCTTCCTTCACTCCAAAAAAAGCATCATCTTTCTTTTCTTCTTTCAATGTAACAGCCTCACCCTCAACTTCTTTTTGTACTGTAACATCCTCCTCTTCCTTCTCCTCTTCCTCGACCATGTTCAGCCCCAGAGCTTCTTTCTCCGTCCAGCAGACCTCCTCTTCTTTAACAGGAGAGTAACTTAGTGAGCTCATGGTCGGGAATGTTGGCCAGCTAACCTAGCTAGTTAGCGACTAGCCTAGTGATAGGCTAATTTATCAAGCCAGCTACCGTTACCTGACTAAACGGAAATATTACATTAAATAGAGAAAATAGTTATAAGACAGAATTATGTTTAAAATACAGTGACAAATATACACCGAAGCAGTCTGAACAGCTTGAATGACTCGGCTAGGAAGCTACCGAGGTGTCTGACTAGATGTTGTTGAAGAAGTGTTCCGTCCACTACATTATACGTCACGCTGAAAGCATCGCCTGAAAGACGCACATCTCCGTCTGTTGACTGGAGGGAAACGCAGATAAATGTGGATTTTATTTCCAGACAAAAAGTGCATTTTTACATTTCTTTCATTAAATAATAATATAATAGTCAGACAACTGCAGATTTGTAATAAGTATGAATTTATAACCTACTTCTACATTCTACCAACCCAACAGATGTTCCTACTACAGTGAATATTAACCAATGAGGTGGGTCTTTCCACATTCTACCAACCCAACAGATGTTAATACTACAGTGAATATTAACCAATGAGGTGGGTCTTTCCACATTCTACCAACACAACAGATGTTTCTACTACAGTGAATATTAACCAATGAGGTGGGTCTTTCCACATTCTACCAACCCAACAGATGGTAATACTACAGTGAATATTAACCAATGAGGTGGGTCTTTCCACATTCTACCAACACAACAGATGGTAATACTATGAAGCAACGCTTTCAGGTTAATAAAAGTTTAATTCCCAAATAGCCTCTACAGGTTTGGTCATTATCAGATATTGGAGCATTGAAAGATGATGCACAACAACGGTTTCTTCCAGGAAACCACGACTCCAATAACCACCACAGTCAAAACAACTGTAAAGTACTTCACTATCGAAACAACTACCGCTATAATCAACCTGTTCGCAATACATGGGTATTGGGATCTAACCTCATTGATCTGTCAGTAAGCTATGTCTACACGGTATTGGGATCCAACCTCATTGATCTGTCAGTAAGCTATGTCTACATGGGTATTGGGATCTGACCTCATTGATCTGTCAGTAAGCTATGTCTACATGGGTATTGGGATCTAACCTCATTGATCTGTCAGTAAGCTATGTCTACATGGGTATTGGGATCTGACCTCATTGATCTGTCAGTAAGCTATGTTTACATGGGTATTGGGATCTGACCTCCTTGATCTGTCAGTAAGCTATGTCTACATGGGTATTGGGATCTGACCTCATTGATCTGTCAGTAAGCTATGTCTACATGGGTATTGGGATCTGACCTCATTGATCTGTCAGTAAGCTATGTCTACATGGGTATTGGGATCTAACCTCATTGAGCTGTCAGTAAGCTATGTTTACAGGGGTATTGGGATCTGACCTCATTGATCTGTCTGTAAGCTATGTCTACATGGGTATTGGGATCTGACCTCATTAATCTGTCAGTAAGCTATGTTTACATGGGTATTGGGATCTAACCTCATTGATCTGTCAGTAAGCTATGTCTACATGGGTATTGGGATCTGACCTCATTGATCTGTCAGTAAGCTATGTTTACATGGGTATTGGGATCTCAGCTATAGTATAATCCAGCAAAGCAGTCCTACCAGCTAGCAGTGTAATGAACCTTGTCTGATAGCCAATCAACCGTGTCCTAATTAACTACAATGACCATAATCCATAATGCCTACTTGTCTTGTCTGTTTATTTTACACTTGCTATGTAAATGAGACAGAAGAATGTATGATGGTCAATGCTATCCGGGATCCTTGGGACATCTCTACCCTAAACCCTAACCTTAACCCCTACCTTAACCATTTTAAATGTCAACTTCAATGGGCTAGGGACGTCCAAAGGATGTATCTCTACCTGAAAATACATGATCTAAGTTATTGATAGTTGGTATTCAGCAGTCATAAAGCCTAATTTACTTTAATAAACTACTAAAATAGTGATTTTGTCAGACAGCATAGACAGCAGCTCTACACTTTGACTGACTGATCCATTCATCCTTCCATCCCTCCTCAGCCTTCCTCTCCTCTGAAGACCCAGTGAGTGTGGAGCTCAGTCAGAGAGCTGTTGAGGGACTGGTTAGGAAGAACACTTCTACAGCCAGAGAGGTGAGAGGTCACACATGGTTTAGATGGTAAATATTTATGTCCCCTTAGCGGTTCATCACCTCAGCAAAAGGTAATATGTTCCATCATCCATGTTTATTTACATTAGTGCAAATTGTCCACTGAAATTGGTGTAATTTCTCACCCCTTTTAGCTGTATGAAAGGTAATTTCCCCTCAGGCACACACATTTGTTCTTTGTTAATATGAAGGTAATTTGTGTAAAATGTATTTTTCCCCTCATTCACCCCATCTCTTTACATTGCTTATTTATATTCAGTGGCCTGACTGCATCCAGACTATGTCAAAAGCCCATCCTGGTAGATCTGAACCTAATGCAGTTTGGAGTGATCGGATGACAGAAGTCACATTTAGGTGCCAGGTGTAACTGAGGCCATAGATGCTCCATATCCATTACTTTGAGTGTTTTATATAATATGACTAAATGTGTTTCTGTGTTGCAGTGGTAGTAAAGAAATGGAACAGCAAGGCCACAGAACATGACATAAGCAGAGCTGTGGGAGACCACCTCAAGCCCCTGGTAGAGCCGGGGGTGGCGTTTACCACTCCACCATGCCTTCAGCAGGCTGGAAAAGTGGGATTGATCCATTTGTTTGTTTCAGTTTTCAGTAGTTGAATCATTTTCAACATAATATCCTCTGATGTATTGTTGAGTTCAACATTTTTCATTTTCAACAAATGAACTGGGTTGGTTGAAAAGTGATACTAAACTTACATAAGTAACATGCATACCATTTGCACTATTTTGACAGTGGAAGATATACTGAATTTATACTGTTTTTCATACTAAGATGGACCAATATGTGTTGCTTTTGCACATATTTGTTAATTGGTTTTGCAAGAGTATGTTGATTGTCGGTCATCGGGTTAATTTGTTTTGCAATATGTTCAAATCAAATCAAGCTTTATTTATACAGCACATTTCAGACATGGATGCAACACAATGGCTTCACAGGGGAGAAAAACAAATATTTAGTACACAACAAACATAAGAGGATAAAAAAGTAAATTAACATCTTAAAGACTAATTGTCACCCTAAGGAAATTCCGTTGATTAAAATATTAATTGGATGCAATGTCCAACCCAAACTACAAGCTTGTTTTATAGGAGGGGCTCTGAAAGACACTATGAGGGTGTCTACTGAAAGTTGACTAGTAACAACAACTGGGACCTAAAAGACACCCACCATGAGACCCACTAAATCTGCCCAAGAAGAGGAAAACAAAAGAAAAACCCACACCAAACTTAAAGACAGGAAGCAAACCAAAAAGGTGGAGCAACTAAAGGTGTTGACTCTCCACATGTATCAAGACAACTGGAGCACTGGGCCAGACACTCTTAAATAGAACCTGGACCAGCTCAGGTGAAACACCTTCCCACTAACGAGATGGACAAGCCAGCACAGGTGAAACACATACTGACTAACGAGGTGACACCAATCAGTGCGTCCTACGTGCTGACGAGCTAGACGTGCTAACGAGCTAGACGTGCTAACGAGCTACCTGTTAAAGTCCAACCTCAAAACATAAATGGAAAAACCAAAGCCTGTAACACCTTAAGACAACAAATATATCCTATATTTTTGTTGGAAAAGTTTGCTCACCACCAACAGAAAACAACTTCCATTTCACATGATAATCAACTACAATGATTCACCTTCTACAATATAATCACTGGCTGTCAACAATTAAAAACAAGAAAAAAACACGTATTTCTAAATAATAATATACAATAGTATTATTTTTCTCATTTTTCTTTCTATAGAATCCTAAAACTCACTAGCTTCTAGAACTCTCGTCTTCCTAAAACTCACTAGCTTCTAGAACTCAAGTCTTTCTAAATCCCACTAGCTTCTAGAACTCTCGTCTCCTTGGAACGAGCCCAAACAAAATTCATCTCCAATACGAAAAACGTGCAGTCAAAATAAATAAAGATCTATGGCAACGCACTGGCTAAACGCAAAACACAAATCTTATATCGATTTGGGGGGAAATCAGGTTGAATCTGCTCTACAAACTAACACAACAAAACAAAAAACACATGGAAATGGAGATATATTTTACCTCACTGGTTAGAGGACAACCTGCAGAAGACAGTCAGCTACATTTTGGAGTGATACATTTAAATTTAGGGGTCACTAAACAAAGGAACACAACACTTATTTGTCATAACTCATCGATATCATATTGAAATCAATTGTGCCGAGAGGAGGGAGAGGAGGTTGCACGTCTTGTTAAAACTAACAGCTCAAAAACCACACGGAATCTGGGGATAATGTGTACATCACTGGTTAGAGGACAATTTGTAGAAAACAGCTCGCTACATTTCGATTCAAGTGCGTAACCAACATGGTAAGTGTAACACAACTCTTTTTTTGTTAGTCACTTTTTAATAAATCTCATAAATAGTAACTCTTCCATTTCAGAGCCTGGATTTTCCCCCTGAGGCTAATATCCATATCATGTTGAAATCAATAGAACAGGGGACAAACGTTTAGGGTTCTACATTGTGACATCATTAAAATACTCCTACTACAATGTTAAAACATTCTACATTGTGATATTATATCATTGATATCATGAAACAACTCATTCATGTATTTTCTGATGTTTGATCAGATGTCTTTTACCGGAGAATCTCTTGTCACACTGATCACAGCTATAAGGTTTCTCTCCTGTGTGTGTTCTCTGGTGTCGAGTCAGACAGCCAGATGTAGTAAAACTCTTCCCACATTGACCACAGCTATAAGGTTTCTCTCCTGTGTGTCTTCTCTGGTGTCGAGTCAGAGAGCCAGATGCAGCAAAATTCTTCCCACATTGATCACAGCTATAAGGTTTCTCTCCTGTGTGTATTCTCTGGTGTAGAGTCAGATGGCTAGATGAAGTAAAACTCTTCCCACATTGAGTACAGCTAAAAGGCTTCTCTCCTGTGTGGATTCTCTGGTGTGATATGAGGCTGGTTGACCTAGTAAAACTCTTCCCACATTGACCACAGCTAAAAGATTTCTCTCCTGTGTGGATTCTCTGATGAATTTTAATGCCTGATGAAGAGGTTAATCTCTTCCCACAGTCAGAGGAGCAGTGAGTTCTCTTCCCTGTGGATCTCTGCAGGTGTTTCTTGAGGTGTTTTGATCTGGAGAGACAGCCAGATGTAGTAAAACTCTTCCCACATTGACCACAGCTATAAGGTTTCTCTCCTGTGTGTCTTCTCTGGTGTCGAGTCAGAGAGCCAGATGTAGTAAAACTCTTCCCACATTGACCACAACTATAAGGTTTCTCTCCTGTGTGTGTTCTTTGGTGTAGAGTAAGATAGCCAGATGTAGTAAAACTCTTCCCACATTGACCACAGCTATAAGGTTTCTCTCCTGTGTGTGTTCTCTGGTGTAGAGTCAGAGAGACAGATGCAGCAAAACTCTTCCCACATTGATCACAGCTATAAGGTTTCTCTCCTGTGTGTACTCGCTGGTGTCTAGTCAGATGGCAAGATGAAATATAAGTCTTCCCACATTGATCACAGCTATAAGGTTTCTCTCTTGTGTGTGTTCTCTGGTGTGATATCAGGCTGTCTGGCCGAGTAAAACTCTTCCCACATTGATTACAGCTATAAGGTTTCTCTCCTGTGTGTACTCGCTGGTGTCTAGTCAGATGGCAAGATGAAATATAAGTCTTCCCACATTGATCACAGCTATAAGGTTTCTCTCCTGTGTGTGTTCTCTGGTGTACAGTCAGGTAACTAGATGAAATAAAACTTTTCACACATTGATTACAACTAAAAGATTTCTCTCCTGTGTGTATCCTCTGATGTGATAACAGGTTGCTTGACTGAGTAAAACTCTTCCCACATTGAGTACAGCTGTACGGTTTCTCTCCTGTGTGTATTCTCTGGTGTAGAGTCAGAGAGAAAGATGTAGTAAAACTCCTCCCACATTGATCACAGCTATAAGGTTTCTCTCCAGTGTGAATTCTCAGGTGTACTTTTAGTGCTTTTAATCTTAAGTAACTCTTCCCACAATCAAAACAGTGGTGAGATTTCTCTCCTGTGTGTGTTCGCTGGTGTATTTTAAGTTCTGATGAAGATTTGCAATGTTTTCCACAGTCAGAGCAGCAGATAGATTTCTTCCCTGTGGGTCTCTGCTGGTGTTTCTTGAGGTGATAGAATCTGGACAGACTCTTCTCTGACTCGTTAGCATCATGATGTTGAGGCTCCCCAGAGGATCCATGATAGTCACGTCTCTCTCCTGTGTGAACAAGTCAGACAGATAGTTAAAGGCTCACAACAGCAGAAATCCACTGAAAAAGGTGATGCCAACAGCGTAGCCATGATACTGTACAACAATTGACGTCTGTAATGAATGTTAAAATTACTTGACAATTGTCTTAAGACAGTCAAGTGAGCAACAATAGTCATATTTAGTCTTGTTTTCACATTAGTAGTAACTAGAAATAAGTAAAAGGTGTTGAACTCCTAAGCAGTGTGCCAGGCCACTTTTGTTCTCAAATATAGGCACCTTTCTGTGTTTGCTAAAATTGCGACAAGGGCGATGCGCACACAATTTGATTGCAGAAACACCTCCCTGCTAATGCAGAAACCGCTAGTTATGGATGTAGTATATCTGCCTGGAGCAAAAATGGTGAGCAAGTGGCCTAAGCTGTGCCATTAGAGATTCTGAGTTGGGTTGTGTTTCGGAGGACGCATGGCTCTCGACCTTCACCTCTCCAGAGTCCGTATGGGAGTTGCAGCGATGAGACAAGACTGTAAGTACCAATTGGGGAGAAAAAAGGGGTGAAAAAAATATATATATTTAAAAAATGGTGAGCAAAGATTAGTTTTCACAATGTATTCTGAATATTACAGCACTAGATCAGGAGTGCTACTCAAGGAAACTCACATTAAGCTCTGTGTCTATTCACTAATTCACCACCGTGGGGGAAAACTCAGGGGAGTTCTCATAGGCTGACAGCAAATAAAGCCTCCATTTCCAGGTTGATTATTATTATCATAATTTGACACTACTTTGGATTATAATTGTAAGGCTCGTTTGAATGTCCTGATTTAATATAATGTTTGTGTTATTGTCGAAAATGTACTACTTTATATTTAAAAACGACTTCAACCAGTAAAATGATCATTGGCTAGTTTTCCATCAGCCTGACAATGAGATTTTGTCCACTAAGTGTATGTGGTCTATAATCTCACCTAACAATAACATAGACCTACTGTAGGACCCATAACTTCACCTAACAACAACATAGACCTACTGTAGGACCCATAACTTCACCTAACAACAACATAGACCTACTGTAGGACCCATAACTTCACCTAACAATAACATAGACCTAGGACTATAAATGATTTAATATTTTAGGTGAAACAAGGAGACTAAAATGTCTTTGTCATGACAATTCATAACCTGATCACCAGATAATTTTGTGAATAATCCCACTAGGCTACTCTGTAATGTGTTGTCATTCTAAATGTCCTGAATAAAGGAAAATAGCTCTGTGTGTTGTACAATAGCCTATCCACCAAGGAACAGTTCTCTACACATTATGAGCTAAGTATCTCCGTTTCCAAACGGACTAACGAGACCCTACTGTAAATCAAGTAGACAATAACACATTATAAATATCGATTTGTTTGGGATGTTGGATCCAACGTGGAGCACGGCATAACTGTCTTTACCAGAGTAATGAATGAAGAACTACATTTGACTGGCATGGAGAAAATGATTTCCTGGATCAGCTGATGATAGTTGAACATGTGACTGTAACTAAACAGCTACAGTATTAAGTATTATGTGTAATTATTGAAGAACCGCATTAATGACAGTATCCATTTGGGAGTTGTCAATAAAGTTAAGGTGACTCTTGGTTAGAACCATTGGATTTAGTAAACTGAAATGATTTAGGATTTCTGTGCCCATGAAAACTGTTTTCCCAGCGTATGACAAGCTTAACGTTATGACTATAACTACTGTTCCCTGAAGGAGGGAAACTAGGTACAACATACTATTAAATCCACATGTTATGACTATAACTACTGTTCCCTGAAGGAGGGAAACTAGGTACAACATACTATTAAATCAACACCTCGCTCGAAGCCCCGCATTCCACAGGTGATGAGCGTGAGACTCGGATATATTCCTTAAATGATTTAATCCTTAAATTTAATACCTCACTTCACCGACCCAGGAAGTGGCGGAGCCAAACAGGTGTTGTAACTCGTTCATAACTGGCACGCAGATCGGTAGAAATGGTAAGATAAATTGGCACTTCAAACGGAAATGGAAAAAGTTTGCCTATTTTACCGGAAACTCCAGGAGCATAACGTCAGAATTAACGAAGGCCAGCAGCAGGTGGGGAATTGGTTATTTTCTTCTGGTTATATTGATCTCTGGCTTCCTCAAGTCATTTGTGTGTGTTAATTATTTAATCAAACGCTTGAAGCATCAGTTCAGTTCAAGTTCTGCACATACAGTTGAATTATTAAACAAACGGGGTGTGTCTATACGAACAAATACACGTCATAACATTTCAACCAATCACTTGGTAGAAAAAAAATACTATTTTAAAAAAAAATCTGCCCTAGAACATACAACATACATGCATTCAGACCCCTTCCCTTTTTACACATTTGGTTATTATAAAATAGATTTTTTTTTTCAATTATCAATTTTCAGACAATACCTCATAAAGACATCACAATACCCCATAAAAGTGAGAAAAAAAGTTTAGAAATGCTTGTATATATATATATATATCTAGGTCATGCCAGTAGGCTACAGTAGGTTGTATCTCTCTAGGTCATGCCAGTAGGTTGTATCTCTCTAGGTCATGCCAGTAGGCTACAGTAGGTTGTAACTCTCTAGGTCATGCCAGTGGCTACAGTAGGTTGTATCTCTCTAGGACATGCCAGTAGGTTACAGCAGGTTGTATCTCTCTAGGACATGCCAGTAGGTTACAGTAGGTTGTAACTCTCAAGGTCATGCCAGTAGGTTCCAGTAGTTTGTATCTCTCTAGGTCATGCCACTAGGTTGCAGTAGGTTGTAACTTTCTAGGTCATGCCAGTAGGCTACAGTAGGTTGTAACTCTCTAGGTCATGCCAGTAGGCTACAGTAGATTGTAACTCTCTAGGTCATGCCAGTAGGCTACAGTAGGTTGTATCTCTCTAGGTCATGCCAGTAGGTTAGGGTAGGTTGTATCTCTCTAGGTCATGCCAGTAGGCTACAGTAGGTTGTAACTCTCTAGGTCATGCCAGTAGGTTGTATCTCTCTAGGTCATGCCAGTAGGCTACAGTAGGTTTTAACTCTCTAGGTCATGCCAGTAGGTTACAGTAGGTTGTATATCTCTAGGTCATGCCAGTAGGTTGTAACTCTCTAGGTCATGCCAGTAGGTTACAGTAGGTTGTAACTCTCTAGGTCATGCCAGTAGGTTACATCTCTCTAGGTCATGCCAGTAGGTTACAGTAGGTTGTATCTCTCTAGGTCATGCCAGTAGGCTACAGTAGGTTGTATCTCTCTAGGTCATGCCAGTAGGCTACAGTAGGTTGTAACTCTCTAGGTCATGCCAGTAGGTTACAGTAGGTTGTATCTCTCGAGGTCATGCCAGTAGGTTGTAACTCTCTAGGTCATGCCAGTAGGTTACAGTAGGTTGTAACTCTCTAGGTCATGCCAGTAGGTTACAGTAGGTTGTAACTCTCTACGTCATGCCAGTAGGTTACAGTAGGTTGTATCTCTCTAGGTCATGCCAGTAGGCTACAGTAGGTTGTATCTCTCTAGGTCATGCCAGTAGGCTACAGCAGGTTGTAACTCTCTAGATCATGCCAGTAGGCAACAGTAGGTTGTATCTCTTTAGGTCATGCCAGTAGGTTACAGTAGGTTGTAACTCTCTAGGTCATGCCAGTAGGTTCCAGTAGGTTGTATCTCTCTAGGTCATGCCACTAGGTTACAGTAGGTTGTAACTCTCTAGGTCATGCCAGTAGGCTACAGTAGGTTGTATCTCTCTAGGTCATGCCAGTAGGCTACAGTAGGTTGTAACTCTCTAGGTCATGCCAGTAGGTTACAGTAGGTTGTAATTCTAGGTCATGCCAGTAGCCTACAGTAGGTTGTATCTCTCTAGGTCATGCCAGTAGGTTAGGGTAGGTTGTATCTCTCTAGGTCATGCCAGTAGGCTACAGTAGGTTGTAACTCTCTAGGTCATGCCAGTAGGTTACAGTAGGTTGTAACTCTCTAGGTCATGCCAGTGGGTTACATCTCTCTAGGTCATGCCAGTAGGCTACAGTAGGTTGTAACTCTCTAGGTCATGCCAGTAGGCTACAGTCGGTTGTATCTCTCTAGATCATGCCAGTAGGCTACAGTAGGTTGTGTCTCTAGGTCATTCTAGTAGGTTACAGTAGGTTGTAACTCTAGGTCATGCCAGTAGGCTACAGTAGGTTGTATCTCTCTAGGTCATGCCAGTAGGTTAAGGTAGGTTGTATCTCTCTAGGTCATGCCAGTAGGCTACAGTAGGTTGTAACTCTCTAGGTCATGCCAGTAGGTTGTATATCTCTAGGTCATGCCAGTAGGTTGTAACTCTAGGTCATGCCAGTAGGTTACAGTAGGTTGTATCTCTCTAGGTCATGCCAGTAGGTTACAGTAGGTTGTATCTCTCTAGGTCATGCCAGTAGGTTACAGTAGGTTGTATCTCTCTAGGTCATGCCAGTAGGCTACAGTAGGATGTAACTCTCTAGGTCATGCCAGTAGGTTACATCTCTCTAGGTCATGCCAGTAGGTTACAGTAGGTTGTATCTCTCTAGGTCATGCCAGTAGGTTACAGTAGGTTGTATCTCTCTAGGTCATGCCAGTAGGCTACAGTAGGTTGTAACTCTCTAGGTCATGCCAGTAGGTTACAGTAGGTTGTATCTCTCGAGGTCATGCCAGTAGGTTGTAACTCTCTAGGTCATGCCAATAGGTTACAGTAGGTTGTAACTCTCTAGGTCATGCCAGTAGGTTACAGTAGGTTGTAACTCTCTAGGTCATGCCAGTAGGTTACAGTAGGTTGTATCTCTCCAGGTCATGCCAGTAGGTTACAGTAGGTTGTATCTCTCTAGGTCATGCCAGTAGGTTACAGTAGGTTGTATCTCTCTAGGTCATGCCAGTAGGCTACAGGAGGTTGTATCTCTCTAGGTCATGCCAGTAGGTTACAGTAGGTTATATCTCTCTAGGTCATGCCAGTAGGCTACAGTAGGTTGTATCTCTCTAGGTCATGCCAGTAGGTTACAGTAGGTTGTATCTCTTTAGGTCATGCCAGTAGGTTGTAACTCTCTAGGTCATGCCAGTAGATTACAGTAGGTTGGAACTCTCTAGGTCATGCCAGTAGGTTACAGCAGGTTGTAACTCTCTAGGTCATGCCAGTAGGTTACAGTAGGTTGTATCTCTCTAGGTCATGCCAGTAGGTTACAGTATGTTGTATCTCTCTAGGTCATGCAAGTAGGTTACAGTAGGTTGTATCTCTCTAGGTCATGCCAGTAGGCTACAGTAGGTTGTATCTCTCTAGGTCATGCCAGTAGGCTACAGTAGGTTGTATCTCTCTAGGTCATGCCAGTAGGTTACAGTAGGTTGTATCTCTCTAGGTCATGCCAGTAGGTTACAGTAGGTTGTATCTCTCTAGGTCATGCCAGTAGGCTACAGTCGGTTGTATCTCTCTAGATCATGCCAGTAGGCTACAGTAGGTTGTGTCTCTAGGTCATGCTAGTAGGTTACAGTAGGTTGTAACTCTAGGTCATGCCAGTAGGCTACAGTAGGTTGTATCTCTCTAGGTCATGCCAGTAGGTTAGGGTAGGTTGTATCTCTCTAGGTCATGCCAGTAGGCTACAGTAGTTGTAACTCTCTAGGTCATGCCAGTAGGTTGTATATCTCTAGGTCATGCCAGTAGGTTACAGTAGGTTCTATCTCTCTAGGTCATGCCAGTAGGTTACAGTAGATTGTATCTCTCTAGGTCATGCCAGTAGGCTACAGTAGGTTGTAACTCTCTAGGTCATGCCAGTAGGTTACAGTAGGTTGTATCTCTCGAGGTCATGCCAGTAGGTTGTAACTCTCTAGGTCATGCCAGTAGGTTACAGCAGGTTGTAACTCTAGGTCATGCCAGTAGGTTACAGTAGGTTGTATCTCTCTAGGTCATGCCAGTAGGTTACAGTAGGTTGTAACACTCTAGGTCATGCCAGTAGGTTACAGTAGGTTGTAACACTCTAGGTCATGCCAGTAGGTTACAGTAGGTTGGAACTCTAGGTCATGCCAGTAGGTTACAGCAGGTTGTAACTCTCTAGGTCATGCCAGTAGGTTACAGTAGGTTGTATCTCTCTAGGTCATGCCAGTAGGTTACAGCAGGTTGTCTCTCTCTAGGTCATGCCAGTAGGTTACAGTAGGTTGTAACACTATAGGTCATGCCAGTAGGTTACAGTAGGTTGTATCTCTCTAGGTCATGCCAGTAGGTTACAGTAGGTTGTAACACTCTAGGTCATGCCAGTAGGTTACAGTAGGTTGTAACACTCTAGGTCACGCCAGTAGGCTACAGTAGGTTGGAACTCTCTAGGTCACGCCAGTAGGTTACAGTAGGTTGTAACACTCTAGGTCACGCCAGTAGGTTACAGTAGGTTGGAACTCTCTAGGTCATGCCAGTAGGTTACAGCAGGTTGTAACTCTCTAGGTCATGCCAGTAGGTTACAGTAGGTTGTATCTCTCTAGGTCATGCCAGTAGGTTACAGTAGGTTGTATCTCTCTAGGTCATGCCAGTAGGCTACAGTCGGTTGTATCTCTCTAGATCATGCCAGTAGGCTACAGTAGGTTGTGTCTCTAGGTCATGCTAGTAGGTTACAGTAGGTTGTAACTCTAGGTCATGCCAGTAGGCTACAGTAGGTTGTATCTCTCTAGGTCATGCCAGTAGATTAGGGTAGGTTGTATCTCTCTAGGTCATGCCAGTAGGCTACAGTAGTTGTAACTCTCTAGGTCATGCCAGTAGGTTGTATATCTCTAGGTCATGCCAGTAGGTTACAGTAGGTTGTATCTCTCTAGGTCATGCCAGTAGGTTACAGTAGATTGTATCTCTCTAGGTCATGCCAGTAGGCTACAGTAGGTTGTAACTCTCTAGGTCATGCCAGTAGGTTACAGTAGGTTGTATCTCTCGAGGTCATGCCAGTAGGTTGTAACTCTCTAGGTCATGCCAGTAGGTTACAGCAGGTTGTAACTCTAGGTCATGCCAGTAGGTTACAGTAGGTTGTATCTCTCTAGGTCATGCCAGTAGGTTACAGTAGGTTGTATCTCTCTAGGTCATGCCAGTAGGTTACAGTAGGTTGTAACACTCTAGGTCATGCCAGTAGGTTACAGTAGGTTGTAACACTCTAGGTCATGCCAGTAGGTTACAGTAGGTTGGAACTCTAGGTCATGCCAGTAGGTTACAGCAGGTTGTAACTCTCTAGGTCATGCCAGTAGGTTACAGTAGGTTGTCTCTCTCTAGGTCATGCCAGTAGGTTACAGCAGGTTGTCTCTCTCTAGGTCATGCCAGTAGGTTACAGTAGGTTGTAACACTATAGGTCATGCCAGTAGGTTACAGTAGGTTGTATCTCTCTAGGTCATGCCAGTAGGTTACAGTAGGTTGTAACACTCTAGGTCATGCCAGTAGGTTACAGTAGGTTGTAACACTCTAGGTCACGCCAGTAGGCTACAGTAGGTTGGAACTCTCTAGGTCACGCCAGTAGGTTACAGTAGGTTGTAACACTCTAGGTCACGCCAGTAGGTTACAGTAGGTTGGAACTCTCTAGGTCATGCCAGTAGGTTACAGCAGGTTGTAACTCTCTAGGTCATGCCAGTAGGTTACAGTAGGTTGTAACTCTCTAGGTCATGCCAGTAGGCTACAGTAGGTTGTAACTCTCTAGGTCATGCCAGTAGGTTACAGTAGGTTGTAACTCTATAGGTCATGCCAGTAGGTTACAGTAGGTTGTATCTCTCTAGGTCATGCCAATAGGTTACAGTAGGTTGTAACTCTCTAGGTCATGCCAGTAGGTTACAGTAGGTTGTATCTCTCTAGGTCATGCCAGTAGGTTACAGTAGGTTGTATCACTCTAGGTCATGCCAGTAGGTTACAGTAGGTTGTATCCAAGTGGAAACAATTATCAACCCAATGTGGAAAGTGTTGAATTTGGTCAACAACAAAATGAATGGCTTATTTGCTACTTGAGGTTTACTTGATCCAACAGAAGTTTCGTAATAATTAAGTTGTTATGTGGACACATGACATACCGACAACTTTGATAAAAACACTATTGGAGTTGTCTCCAGATCGCTATGCATATTCATGCTAGTAGCTTAGCATCTCTCTCCATTGAATACAGGCGGTTGACGTCAACAACCCTCATAGAATATAAACAATAGATTACAATAGTAAGATGTATCCACCAATCCAAAGACAGGATAGGTGGGAGTGAGACAACCCACAGTGCAGCTTTGTGGACAACGACTCCCCTTGTCTGGACGGAGAGACATCTTGTCAGTATATCCATAATCTTTGGTGTAGCCAACCCAACTCTCACATGGCTCTATTGGGGGTCACGGTGTGTAGTAAAACATCACTACATTAAAATCACTACATGCCGTGACCCCCCAGTCTGCGGTCAGCAGATAGACCCTCCTCAAATATATATGTTAAGTCACTTTTTGGAAACGGAACGGAGAAAACAAGGGGTAGCTTGTTCTCTACGTCGTCTGATTCTAGACATATCAGTCATCATCCCAGGGCCCTCCGTTGAAGAGGTATTGACGAGCCAACTCCGAATATCCAAAGTTAAAAACTAATTGAAGGTGGTACTTACTGGTGTTACTCAGATCTCCTGTCTCCTCCTCTTCATCTTCCAACTCCGAATATCCAAAGTTAAAAACTAATTGAAGGTGGTACTTACTGGTGTTACTCAGATCTCCTGTCTCCACCTCTTCATCTTCCAATGTGACAGTAATCTCTCCTTCCTTCTTCACTCCAAAAACACCATCATCCTCTTCTTCCTCTTGTTTAACTGAAACGTCTTTCTCTTCATCTTTCACTGTAACAGTCTCACCCTCTACTTCTTGTTTTACTGTAACATCCTCCTCTTCCTTCTCCTCTTTCACGACAATGTTCAGCCCCAGAGCTTCTTTCTCCGTCCAGCAGACCTCCTCTTCTTTAACAGGAGGGGAGTAGTTTAGAGAGCTCATGTTCGGGGATGTTAGCTAGCTAGCTATCATTAGCGACTAGGCTAATGCTAACTTAACCAGCCAGCTACTATAGCTGGCTAATAAACAATAACGTAATATTAAATTAAATAGGTTAACAAGTAGATACGACAGAAGTGTGTCTAAAACACAGTAGGTAATATAGACCGAAAGCGTATAAACAGCTTGAATCTTTCGGCTATGTTGGCTAGCAAGCTACCGAGGTGGTTGACGAGCTGTTTATGAAGAACCGTCCACTAGATTATACGTCACGCTGCAGCATCGCCTGAAAGACGCACGTCGCCGTCTGCTGACTGGAGGGAAACGCAGTTGAGGATCACATTTTATTTTCAGACAAAGATTATTTTACATGGATTTAATTAAATAATACTATTATATTGAGACATACAAAGACAGAAATGTGTTGATTGATTAGTGAGAATAACACATGTTTACTACAGCACATTTAAGGTAGTTTCATTAAGTCAAACAACATCTAAATAAGTAGCCAGCTACTGTTGGTCTATACTGCTCCTACAAGGTGTAACAATACATCATGTAGATGTATATAATGAACAGACTAGGTCTATACTGCTCCAACATGGTGTAACAATACATCATGTAGATGTATAGAATGAACAGACTAGGTCTATACTGCTCTTACATGGTGTAACAATACATCATGTAGATGTATATAATGAACAGACTAGGTCTACACTGCTCCTACATGGTGTAACAATACATCATGTAGATGTATATAATGAACAGACTAGGTCTATACTGCTCCTACATGGTGTAACAATACATCATGTAGATGTATATAATGAACAGACTTGGTCTATACTGCTCCTACATGGTGTAACAATACATCATGTAGATGTATATAATGAACAGACTTGGTCTATACTGATCCTACATGGTGTAACAATACATCATGTAGATGTATATAATGAACAGACTAGGTCTATACTGCTCCAACATGGTGTAACAATACATCATGTAGATGTATATAATGAACAGACTAGGTCTATACTGCTGCTACATGGTGTAACAATACAGTGCATTGGGAAAGTATTCAGACCCCTTCACTTTTTCCACATTTTGTTACATTACAGCCTTATTCTAAAATGATTAACACTACCGTTCAAAAGGTTGGAGTCACTTAGAAATGTTCTTGTTTTTGAAAGAAAAACACTTTTTTGGTCCATTAAAATAACATCAAATTGATCTGAAACACAGTGTAGACATTGTTAATGTTGTAAATGACTATTGTAGCTGGAAACAGCTGATTGTTTATGGAATATATACATAGGCGTACAGAGGCCCATTATAAGCAACCATCACTCCTGTGTTCCAATGCCACGTTGTGTTAGCTAATCCAAGTTTATCATTTTAAAAGGCTAATTGATTATTAGAAAACCCTTTTGCAATTATGTTAGCACAGCTGAAAACTGTTGTGCTGATTTAACAAAGCTTTTGTAAACAGTGTTGTTGCATAACAATCAGGGAGTAGAACAACAATAATCATCACCCTCTTGACCAATCTTCCCTCCCCTTAACATTGGGTTTATTCAGACCCTGTCAGTGTACCAGGTGGACATTGGGTTGATTCAGACCCTGTCAGTGTACCAGGTGGACATTGGGTTTGATTCAGACCCTGTCAGTGTACCACGTGGACATTGGGTTTGATTCAGACCCTGCCAGTGTACCAGGTGGACATTGGGTTTGATTCAGACCCTGTCAGTGTACCAGGTGGACATTAGGTTGATTCAGACCCTGTCAGTGTACCAGGTGGACATTGGGTTTGATTCAGACCCTGTCGGTGTACGAGGCGGACATTGGGTTTTATCCAGACCCTGTCAGTGTACCAGGTGGACATTTGGTTTGATTCAGACCCTGCCAGTGTGCCAGGTGGACATTGGGTTGATTCAGACCCTGCCAGTGTACCAGGTGGACATTGGGTTTGATTCAGACCCTGTCAGTGTACCAGGTGGACATTGGGTTTGATTCAGACCCTGCCAGCATGGCCAGAAATGTATTCCAAGGTCAGTAACTTATAACCACAGAACCACCCCAGACCTTTCATGCCTGACTAAAAACACCTAAGTATTAGATTTACTGCCATGGTCTAGTATGTCACTGCATCAGACACCATTCACAATGCTGGCTGAGGTACGAGTAAAACATGACATATTATTTCCTAACCATTCACAATGCTGGCTGAGGTACGAGTAAAACATGACATATTATTTCCTAACCATTCACAATGCTGGTTGGGGTACGAGTAAAACATGACATATTATTTCCTAACCATTCACAATGCTGGCTGGGGTACGAGTAAAACATGACATTTTATTTCCTAACCATTCACAATGCTGGCTGAGGTACAAGTAAGACATTTTACCTTTTAGTCATTTAGCAGACGCTCTTATCCAGAGCAACTTACAGTAGTGAACAGTTCATTTAATTGTCCATTGAAATAAATTTGGACAATTTAATCATTACTACATTAAGGCCTGATTGCTGGAATGCTGCAGAGATGATTGTCCTTCTGGAAGGTTCTCCCATCTCCACAGAGGAACTCTGGAGCTCTGTCAGAGTGACCATCAGGTTCTTGTTCACCTCCCTGACCAAGGCCCTTCTCCCCCGGTTTCTCAGTTTGGCCAGGCGGCCAGCTCTAGTAAGAGTCTTGGTGGTTCCAAACTTCTTCCATTTAAGAATGATGGATGCCAGTGTGTTCTTGGGGACCTTCAATGCTGAAGACATTTTTTGGTACCCTTCCCCAGATCTGTGCCTTGACACTATCCTGTCTCAGAGCAATATGGACAATTCCTTTGACCTCATGGCTTGGTTTTTGATCGGACATGCACTGTAAACTGTGGGACCTTATATAGACAGTTGTGTGCCTTTCCAAATCATGTCCAATCAATTGAATTTACCACAAGTGGACTCCAAGTTGTAGAAACATTTCAAGGAAGATCAATTGAATCAGGATGCATCTGAGCTCAATTTCGAGTCTCATAGCAAAGGGTCTGAATACTTAAGTCAATACATTTGTAAAAATGTTTTTTTTAAATGATTTTGTTTTGTCATTATGGGTTATTGTGATGTCATTATGGGGTATTGATTATTCAATTATAAAATTATTCAACTTTAGAATAAGGCTGTAATGTAACTAAATGTTTAAAAAGTGAAGGGGTCTGAATACTTAATGAATGCACTGTATACCCCTTGCAGTTTTGTACACAGTCATGTGATATGTGGTATAGAAGAGTCCAATCTTAGGAGAGTACATGGGAGGCACTATACTGTGTGTCTGCATGTGTCTATCTGGTTAAAACCACTGTTACAGGAGCCCCTCCACCCTCTGGTGGGATGGATCATGTCTACAGAGAAACCTAGATTCAAATACTTAGATTTGTGTGTATTGGGTATATGTTGTGAAATTGTTAGATATTACTTATTAGATATTACTGCACTGTCGGAGCTAGAAACACAAGCATTTCACTACACCCACAATAACATCTGCTAAACACGTGTATGTGACCAATAAAATGTGATTTTGATTTGAAATAAACGTCCTATTTATCAAAGATGCTTTTGGCTGGAGTCAAAATGACTCCAAAGGATTTGAATTTGTTAAAAGTCCATATTGATACAGAAACACTAAACCATGATATAGATTTCTTAAGAACAAGTTGATTGACAAAGTCATGAAAATTTGGAAGAATTGAATAAACCACATTTTGGCTATGATAAAAGATATGCCTCTGGGGTCAAAATGATCCATGTCAGAAGTACGGTTCAATGAAAATATGTAGTGGGTGTAAAGTTTGTTTTCAATTCTCACTTATTAAACACAAATCAATCAACACATGCTTCTCTTTGAACGACTTAATATAATATTAAACTTTTATGAAATAAATGAAAAATAAACGTTTGGTTCATCAACTGCGTTGCCCTCCAGTCAGCAGATGGCGATGTGCGTCTTTTAGGTTCAGGCGATGCTGCCAGTGTGACGTATAATCTAGTGGACGGGACGCTCCTTCAACAACAACAGCTAGTCAGACACCTCGGTAGCTTTCTAGCAAACATAGCTACAACATTCACGCTCTTTACACTGGTTTGGTGTATATTAGTCGCTGTGTATTAAACACACTTCTGTTGTATGTTCTTGTTGGCCCATTTAATTATATATTTACGTTGTTTGTCAGCTAGCTGGTTTGCTAAGTTAGCTTAGAACTAGGCTAGTCGCTAATGCTAGCTAGCTAACATCCCCGACCATGAGTTCACTAAGCTACTCTCCTCCTGCTAAAGAAGAGGAGGTCTGCTGGACGGAGAAAGAAGCTCTAGTGAAAGAGGAGGAGGAAGATAATGATGTTACAATACAACAACAAGTAGAGGGTGAGGCTGTTACCGTGAAAGAGGAAGAGAAAGACGTTACAGTGAAAGAAGAGGAAGACGCGTTCAGAGTGAAAGAGGAAGAGGATGTTACAGTAAAAGAAGAGGAGGAAGAGAAAGAGGAGGATTCAGTTTTTGGAGTGAAAGAGGAGGAGGGGGAGATGACTGTCACATTGGAGGAAGAAGAGGAGGTTGGAGATCTGTTTAACACCAGTAAGTACCATCTCTGCAGTCGTTGAACCAATATGCAGTAAAGGGGTTCTACACTTTAATGTTGTTCTGTAGGAATGGCTGAAGCTACACTGTAACGTGTAGAACATCAAGAGTGGACCATCAACAAAACGTTAACAATTGATCAAATGCATCCAATGACAATGCCTGAAATACTGTAGTCCTCAATATCTCCTATTAGATTAGCCCAATATGTTCTCTTAAAGGGGCAATCAGTAGTTGTTACATCCATTTTGGGACTTATACATTAATGATATCACTTATAAATGCCTCATGAGCTTAGTTCAACTGTCGTACCCCATCAGAACCCAAAATATAAGCTTTTTTTTACTCCAATGTTTGTCAGTAAATATAAACAAACATTGTATATCCTCAAAACATGGTTAAAACTAGAATGTTGATATCATGGATGGTTATATTTCTCCAGCCCCATCCCTCAGCTTTTTACCGAAACGGGCAGGGAGTACGCTTTGTTATTGTTTCTACTGCTGATTGCTGCCCCCGTTACTCCTCAAGGTCCAAGGACTGTATGTTATTTTCAGAGGTAGACTGGCTCTGGCAGCTAAAATAGTCAAATATTCCATCTAAATGTGAATCGATTCTCAATTGCGATACGTTTCTAGAAACATAAATCGCTGTACTTTCATGTCACATCAACATCTTTTCACACAATACTTTCATATCACATCAAAATAGGTAACCAGTCACGATGCCCCAAACGGTAAACCAAATTAGTTTCTTGTCATTTCTCCTTCCTTCTGGCTTCTTTTTCTTCTTTGGACTTTATATGGCAGTTGGCAACCAACTTTAAGGTGCATTACCACCATCAACTGGACTGGAGTGTGGACTTCAGTTCATCTTTCAATCACCCACGTGGGTATATACCAAGACACTCATGAAGAGGGCACAACAAAACATTTCCCCCCTCAGGAGACTGAAAAGATTTGGCATGGGTCCCCAGATCCTCAAAAGGTAATACAGCTGCACCATTGAGAGCATCCTGACCGGTTACATCACCGCCTGGTATGGCAACTGCTTGGCATCTGACCGTAAGGCGCTACAGAGGGTAGTGTGTACGGCCCAGTAGAGAGGAGAGCCCATACAATTGTCAGAGACTCCAGTCACCCAAGTTTTAAACTGTTTTCTCTGCTACCGCATGGCAAGCGGTACTGGAGATCTAAGTCTAGAACCAAAAGCCTTCTCAACAGCTTCTACTCCCAAGCCATAAGACTGCTGAACAATTCATAAATTCGCCACCGGACATTTTACATTGACCCCCCCCACCCCCCTCCCTTTTGTGCACTGCTTCTACTCGCTGGTTGTTTGTTACCTATGCATAGTCACTATACCCCCACCTTCATGTACAGATTACCTCAACTAGCCTGTACCCCCACACACTGACTCGGTACCGGTGCTCCCTGTATATAGCCTCGTTATTGTTATTCTCATTGTGTTACTTTTTATTATTACTTTTTATTTTAGTCTACTTGGTAAATATTTTCTTCTTCTTGAACTGCACTGTTGTTTAAGGGCTTGTAAGTAAAGCATTTCACGGTAAAGTCTAAGTTGGTGTCTTGACGGATTTGTAAAAAATGGTTGTAATAAAACACTATATATATATATATATATATATATATATATATTTTTTTTTTAAATGTTGCTGACACCCCTCCCCAGAGGTGTCTCATTATTGGGATTCATTGCTGATTCCTACCTGTAGCTCACTATGAGGTGTCTAGTGATACAGGTTAAGGGCCCTGTTGGAGATTGGTGGTTGGTAGCGGAGTGGAGGGAACAAGCAGGGTTGGACACGGCCATGTTATTATCCCACACACAGTCTCTGTGGTTCATATGAACCCCATTCCTGGGAATTAGATTTGATTACAAATCGCCCCTCTCTGTTACCACAGAAGGGTTCCGTCTGTCCCATTCCCAGCTAGGTTACGAGGCGCTTTGTCACCAGTACCTATGACTGGTTGATAGGGGAAACCTCCATGCTTATTATAGAAAATGTAATTAGGGGAAACTATTTAGTAAACTGAAATAAAACAACAAACCTGTTTGAAAAATGAAAACTATTCCAAAACTATCTTTGACTCCAAAACTAAAATAGCTAAAATAATAACCAGCATGAATTATGTTCAGTTTGAATAATTTGTATCTTAACTTTGGGCAAAAATATAATATTTTTTAGGTGGTTTTAAATCTTCTGAACCTGGTGGCTGGTAAATGCTGCCATGGGATGGCAATGTTTCAAATAGACCTAGCTTGTGTATCACTATCACTAGCTATCACCAGAAACTCCTTTCAACTCGTATTAACAGCTTAAAGAAAAGAACATTGGCATTAATTAACCTCTGTGAACAAGAAGCACAACATTACAAATATTTTCAGAGATGTGAGATAATTAATTTGTTCTCTGTAATATCGTATAGCTTTGCAATCGTGACATTACGTACTTTCAAGGAAAATAGGCAGGTTTCTCGACTCATACCCTGACTTTAAAAATGGATTTAGTGAGAATTAGCTTAGGAACTGCGTGTCACAGCATGACAATGTGAACGCGATTGGTCGACCGAATCGTTTTTATTTGAAAACGTTTTTGTTTACTTGCCTGCCTATTGAATTTGGAATGCACTGTACTGTTCATCTCTGAAACTCACTGAGATAATTCCTTTGATACAGCAGTAGCAACACAGGGATATAACATCTACAGAAAAGACAGGAATGCTTATGGGGGAGCTGTTGCTGTATACAGTGCATTCGGAAAGTATTCAGACCCCTTGACCTTTTCCACATTTTGTTACGTTAAAGCCGTATTCTAAAATTGATTAAAAAAAAAATTCCCCTTTTATTTAGCTAATTTATGTGGCACACCTGCATTTGGGGAGTTTCTCCCATCCTTCTCTGCAGATCCTCTCTACCTCTGTCAGGTTGGATGGGGAACATCACTGCACAGCTATTTTCAGGTCTCTCCAGAGATGTTAGATCGGGTTGCATTCCGGGCTCTGGCTGGGCCACTCAAGGACATAGAGACTTATCCCGAAGCCACTCCTGTGTTGTCTTGGCTGTGTACTTAAGGTCGTTGTCCTGTTGGACGGTGAACCTTTGCCCCAGTCTGAGGTCCTGAGCACTCTGTAGCAGGTCTTTCATCAAGGATCTCTCTGCACTTTGCTCTGTTAATATTTCCCTGGATCCTGACTAGTCTCCCAGTCACTGCTGCTGAAAAACATCCCCACAGCATGATGCTGCCACCACCATGCTTCACCGTAGGGATGGTGCCAGGTTTCCTCCAGACGTGATGTTTGGTATTCAGGCCAAAGAGTTCAATCTTGGTTTCAGCAGACCAGAGAATCTTGTTTCTCATGGTCTTAGAGTCTTTAGGTGCCTTTTGTCAAACTCCAAGCAGGCTGTCATGTGCCTTTTACTGAGGAGTGCCTTCCGTCTGGCCATTCTACCATAAAGGCCTGATTGGTGGAGTGCTGCAGAGATGGTTGTCCTTCTGGAAGGTTCTCCCATCTCCACAGATGAACTCTGGAGCGCTGTCAGAGTGACCATCAGGTTTTTGGTCACCTCCTGACCAAGGCCCTTCTCCCCCAATCGCTCAGTTTGGCCGGGTGACCAGCTCTAGGAAGAGTATTCCATTTAAGAATGATGGAGGCCACTGTGTTCTTGGGGACATTCTGTTTTGTTAGTCACATGTTCAACTATCATCAGCTGATCCAGGAAATGATTTTCTGAATGTCAGTCAAATAACAAACATCACATTTGTTGTTAGGTGACGTTATGGGCCAATTTGGCAAACACTTAGTTTACAAACACTCATTGTCAGGCTGATGGAAAAGCTAGCCAAAGAGCATTTTACTGGTTGAAGTGTTTTTTTTAGTATAAAGCAGTATAAAGTATAAAGCAGTTGATTTGAGACAATAAAACAAACATTATATTAAGCAGGACATTCAAACAAGCCTTACAATTTTAATCCAAAGTAGTGTGAAATGCACTCATAAGCAACCTGAGGTTTCCCCCATTCACATTCAGAATACATTGTAAAAAACTAAAATCTTTGCTCACCGTTGTTGCTCCAGGCAGATGCACTACATCCATAACTAGTGGTTTCCTCATTAGCAGATATACTACATCCATAACTAGCGGTTTCCTCATTACCAGATATACTACATCCATAACTAGTGGTTTCCTCATTACCAGATATACTACATCCATAACTAGTGGTTTCCTCATTACCAGATATACTACATCCATAACTATCGGTTTCCTCATTAGTAGGGAGGAGTTTCTGCAACCAAATTGCATGTGCATCGCCCTCGTGCGGCAATTTTTAGCAAACACAGAAAGGGGCCTATATTGGAGACCAAAAGTCGCCTGGCACACTGCTTAGGGTTTCAATAACTTGAATAACTTATTTATAGCCTACAATCATCGATGTTACTATTAATGTGTATACAAGACAAAATATGACTATTGTTGCCCACTTGACTGTCTTAAGACAATTGTCAAATAATCATTACATTCATTACAGACGTCAATTGTTGTACAAAATCATGGTTACGCTCTGGGCATCACCTTTTACAGTGGATTTCCGCTGTTGTGGGCCTATAACCATTTGTCTGACTTTGTTGTTCACACAGGAGAGAGACGTCACTATCGTGGATCCTCTGGGGAGCCTCAACAACATCATGATGCTGATGAGGCAGCGAAGAGTTCCTCCAGATCAGAACACCTCAAGAAACACCAGCAGAGACCCACAGGGAAGAGAACTCACCGCTGCTCTGACTGTGGGAAGAGATTCACCTCCTCAGCAGACCTCAAAAGACATCAGAGAATCCACACAGGAGAGAAACCTTATAGCTGTGCTCAATGTGGGAAGAGATTCATCTCTTCATCAGGCATTACAATTCACCAGAGAATCCATACAGGAGAGAAACCTTATAGCTGCGCTCAATGTGGGAAGAGATTCACCACCTCATCTGGCATTAAAATTCACCAGAGAATCCACACAGGAGAGAAACCTTTTAGCTGCTCTGACTGTGGAAAGAGTTTTGGTACTTCAGGATGTTTAAAATCACACCAGAGAACACACACAAGAGATAAACCTTATAGCTGTGATCAATGTGGGAAGAGTTTTACTAAAGCTGGCAGTCTGACTAAACACCAGAGAACACACACAGGAGAGAAACCTTTTAGCTGCTCTGAGTGTGGAAAGAGTTTTGGTACTTCAGGATGTTTAACATCACACCAGAGAACACACACAGGAGAGAAACCTTATAACTGTACTCAATGTGGGAAGAGTTTCACGCAGTCAACCAGCCTGATATCACACCAAAGAACACACACAGGAGAAAAACCTTACAGCTGTACTCAATGTGGGAAGAGTTTTACTCAGTCAGGTGGCCTGAAATCACACAAGAGAACACACACAGGAGAGAAAGCTTATGGCTGTACTCAATGTGGGAAGAATTTTGTATCATCTGGCTATCTGAAGATGCACCAGAGAACACACACAGGAGAGAAATCTTATAGCTGTGATCAATGTGGGAAGAGTTTTGGTACATCTGCCTATCTAGAGATACACCAGAGAACACACAGGAGAGAAAACTTATAGCTGTAATCAATGTGGGAAGAGTTTTGGTACATCTGACTTTGCACCAGTGGACACACTGAGGAGAGAAATCTTATAGCTGTGATCAATGTGGGAAGAGTTTTACTCAGTCAAGCGATGTGATGGTGCACCAGAGAACACACATGAGAGAAACCTTATAGCTGTGATCAATGTGGGAAGAGATACTCTGATAAAAGATCTAATCAAACATTAGAAAATACATACATGAAGTTGTTTAATGATATCAATGAAATAATGTTACAATGTAGAACCCTAAACGTTTGTACCCAGGACTTCAATGCACCACTTCAAAATGTAGCTAGCTGTTTTCTACAAATTGTCCTCTAACCAGGGATGTACACATTATTCCCAGATTCCGTGTGGTTTTTGAGCTGTTAGTTTTAACAGGACGTGCAACCTCATCTCCCTCCTCTCGGCACAATTGATTTCAACATGATATCAATGAGTGATGACAAATAAGTGTTGTGTTCCTTTGTTTAGCGACCCCTACATTTAAATGTATCACTCAAAAATGTAGCTGACTGTCTTCTGCAGGTTGACCTCTAACCAGTGAGGTAAAATATATCTCCCATTTCCATGTGTTTTTTAGTTGTGTTAGTTTCAACAGCACGTACAACCTGATTTCCCCCCTAATTGATATCAGTGATTTATTGCTACTTGTCAAAACAACAGCGTTTTTGGTGCTTGTGCAGTTTATAAGAAGCTTGTTTGCAAAAATCCAAGTAATATTATTATTGTGGCAGATGTTTGTGTATATAGCACATTTTATGTTTAGGTTTTCAATATATCACAAACTGTTTATGCATATTGGTTATTGATTTGGACACCCCACCTAGCAAAATGTAATTGAAAATAAGACTATGCCCGATATCCAATATACATTCAGTTTTAGTTGAAAGTTGAGAAGATGTCTTTTCGGGTTGTTTTTTCATTCACTTGAAAACAACTTAATTTCAACGACTTCCAATATGTTAGGTTGTAGTTGAAAGTGAAAGTTGAAGATGTATTTTCTGGTCGTTTTGTCAATGACTTGAAAACAACTTCATTTCAACGTACTTGCAGCCTAAACACATGGACGCAGTATAATAAATTGGTCTATAATCAATTTTA
This sequence comes from Salmo trutta, assembly GCF_901001165.1. Classification (NCBI taxonomy): domain Eukaryota; kingdom Metazoa; phylum Chordata; class Actinopteri; order Salmoniformes; family Salmonidae; genus Salmo; species Salmo trutta. Next base: position 6,431,769 of record NC_042971.1, on the reverse strand, counting down.
TTAACAATCCTACATCACTCCAGTATTTCTTTACAACATTCAAGTGCTATTTGTCTTTATTCCACTACTGAAGAAGCATGTCTCAAATCACCTCATATTTCAAACATTCAGCCTGACAAAAGATACATGTTTTATTATTCCATGCCTCACCATTAAGTTAATTATTGCCAATACATATTAACAAAGGGGTGTACATTTGGTTTTGATATTTCATGTTAACAATTCATGTAACATTTAGTAATCATAATTATTTATGCAACCAACTGACAATTTTTGGGTACAATTATATTGACATTGTTACCCTGCTTTTAGAATATCAGGGTTCATTCTCAGATGTACCAACCCAAATGTACTAGAGCATGACATTAGGGACTGGGCCCCGATCCAACAACATGCCTATCTAGTGAACCCTGAAAAGGGAGAGAAGCTCTGCAGTGAGGTGGAAAGTTACTACGGATATTGCAGGAGTTTCCTCTTGAAATTAGACATGTCTGTGGTAAGGACAACTTGGTTTCTGATTGTCTCAGATGTGGGCAGTCAAAAATATGTGTTTTCCGATCCAACAACATGCCTATCGAGATATTGCAAGAGTTTGCTCTTGAAATCAGACGTCACTAATACAATTTGATTTGATTTTTGTTTGGGCTCGTTCCAAGGGGACGAGAGTTCTAGAAGCTAGTGAGTTTTAGGAAGACGAGAGTTCTAGAAGCTAGTGGGATTTAGGATTCTATAGTAAGAAAAAATGAGAAAAATGATATAATTGTATATTATTATTTAGAAATACATGTTTTTTCTTGTTTTTAATTGTTGACAGCAAGTTGTTTTCTGTTGGTGGTGAGCAAACTGGTCCAACAAAAATATAGGATATATTTGTTGTCTTAAGTGGGAAGGTGTTACAGGCTTTGGTTTCCCCATTTATGTTTTGAAGTTGGACTTTAGCACGTCTAGCCCGTTAGCACGTCTAGCCCGTTAGCCCGTCTAGCCCGTTAGCCCGTCTAGCTCGTTAGCCCGCCTAGCTCGTTAGCCCGTCTAGCTCGTTAGCACGTCTAGCTCGTTAGCCCGTCTAGCTCGTTAGCACGTCTAGTTCCGTTAGCACGTCTAGCTCGTTAGCCCGTCTAGCTCGTTAGCCCGTCTAGCCCGTTAGCACGTCTAGCTCGTTAGCACGTAGGACGCACTGATTGGTGTCACCTCGTTAGTCAGTATGTGTTACACCTGTGCTGGCTTGTCCATCTCGTTAGTGGGAAGGTGTTTCACCTGAGCTGGTCCAGGTTCTATATAAGAGTGTCTGGCCCAGTGTTCCAGTTGTCTTGATACATGTGGAGAGTCAACACCTTTAGTTGCTCCACCTTTTTGGTTTGCTTCCTGTCTTTGAGTTTGTTGTGGGTTTTTCTTCTGTTTGCCTCTTCTTGGGCAGATTTAGTGGGTCTCATGGTGGGTGTCTTTTATGTCCCAGTTGTTACTAGTCAACTTTCAGAACCCCTCCTAAAAAACATGCTTATATTTTGGGTTGGATATTGCATCCAATTAATATTTTAATCAATGGCATTTCCTTAGAATGCTCATTAGTATTTCAGTTGTTAGTCTTCTGTTTTTTTTATCCTCTTATGTTTGTGTACTAAATATTTCTGTTTATTTTCATTGTTTTTTCCTGTGAAGCTATTGTGTTGCATCCATGTCTGACATGTGCTGTATAAATAAAGCTTGATTTCATTTGAACATATTGCAAAACTAATGAACCCAATGACCGACCAATCAACAGACTCTTGGTCCCTCTTAGTATGAAAATCAGTATCAATCCCATGTCAAAGGATTCAACTACTGATAACTGAAACAAACAAATGGATCAAACAGATCGATCCCACTTTTCCAGCTTGCTGAAGGCGTGGTGCAGTGGTAAACACCACCCCCGGCTCTACCAGGGGCTTGAGGTGGTCTCCCACAGCTCTGATTATGTCATGTTCTGTGGCCTTGCTGTTCCATTTCTTGACTGCCCCTGCAACACAGAAACACATTTAGTCATATTATATAAAACACTAAAAGTAATGGATATGGAGCATCTATGGCCTCAGTTACACCTGGCACCTAAATGTGACTTCTGTCATCCGATCACTCCAAGCTGCATTAGGTTCAGATCTACCAGGATGGGCCTTTGACAAAGTCTGGACACAGTCAGGCCACTGAATATGCATCAGCAATGTAAAGAGATGGGGTGAATGTGTGGGGACAAGTACATTCCACACAAATTACCATAATATCAAAGAACAAATGTGTGTGTCTGAGGGGAAATTAACTTTCATACAGCCAGAAGGGGTGAGAAATTACACCAATATCAGTGGACAATTTGCACTAATGTAAATAAACATAGATGATGGAACATATTCCCTTTAGCTGACGTGATGAACCGCTAAGGGAACATAAATATTTACCTTCTAAACCATGTGTGACCTCTCACCTCTCTGGCTGTAGATGTGTTCTTCCTAACCAGTCCCTCAACAACTCTCTGACTGAGCTCCACCCTCACTGGGTCTTTATGAGTCTAATCTGGTCTCCTTCAACATGGTGAGCCTCCTTATGAGTCTAATCTGGTCTCCTTCAACATGGTGATCCTCATTATGAGTCTAATCTGGTCTCCTTCAACATGGTGATCCTCATTATGAGTCTAATCTGGTCTCCCTCAACATGGTGAGCCTCATTATGAGTCTAATCTGGTCTCCTTCAACACGGTGAGCCTCATTATGAGTCTGATCTGGTCTCCATCAACATGGTCAGCCTCAATATGAATCTGGTCTCCTTCAACATGGTGAGCCTCATTAATTGTCTGATGAAAAAGAAAACCCACACACTGATCAGTATCAATCAGCCTTTTGTTTTCTTTCAAGTTATTAACTAATGATTAACACACACAAGTTCTCAGATGTGTGAGTGCTTTACCTATTTCTAACAGTATCATTTCAAATGGAGAAAACATCTCAGCAAAATGGAAACAATGTGGGAGGATTAGCAAATCCTGTTTCACTATCGAAATTACAAACCACATGCACAAGTGCATTGGACACGCCTATGAAGCCAATACTAATCTCATCATGTCTGCATTGGACACGGCTATGAAGCCAATACTAATCTCATCATGTCTGCATTGGACACGTCTATGGGCCGGCAGGTAGCCTAGTGGTTAGAGCATTGGGCCAGAAACCAAAAGGTTGGTGGATCGAATCCTGAGCTGACAAGGTAAAAATCTGTCGTTCTTCTCTTCCTCTGAACAAGGCAGTTAACCCACTAAAGTTTAAATGTAGCAGAATTAAATACCCACAACATTCATTCTGTGGGAACTAGATTGACTCAGTTCACAGACTGTCAGCCAGACAGTGATTGTGCATCAATATCATCAGACTAAATTAGAGTAACAACCAAATAAAACAGACAAACAGGGAATGTTCAATGACCCAAAAAGACACTATAGTTGATTGTGTGAATCCACTTTATTTCCTATCATAAAGAACAGCTGTGGAAATGGGCCGTGGATTTAGACGTCCATCTGACTCCACAAGACATGACTGAATAGTTCAATAGTGTCTAATCCAAATAAATCAGCACAATGTCAGGTGTTAGTGCAGGGCTGGAACAGAAACCTGCACACCCAGTAGCTAGATCTCTAGCAGCAAGGTTGGCCATGCATTTTGTAGGTCTCTGCATCGTTGCTTTTAACAGTATTGGTGTAGTCATACAACTTATTCTAACAGTAAACCAATAGCATATTCAGAGCATTTAGAAAGTATTCAGACCCCTTGACTTTTCACACATTTTGTTATGTTACAGCCTTATTCTAAAATGGATTCAATAATATTGTTTTCCTCATTAATCTACACACAATACCCCATAATGACAAAGTGAAAAACAGAAATACCTTATTTACAAAAGTATTTAGACCCTTTGCTATGAGACTCAAAATTGAGCTCAGGTGCATCCTGTTTCCATTAATTATCCTTGAGATGTTTCTACAGCTTGATTGGAGTCTACCTGCCATAAATTCATGTCAGAGCAAAAACCAAGCCATGTGGTCGAAGGAATTGTCCGTAGAGCTTCGAGACAGGATTGTGTCAAGGCGCAGATCTGGGGAAGGGTGCCAAATTTGTTTGCAGTATTGAAGGTCCCCAAGAACATAGTGGTCACCATCGTTCTTAAATGGAAGACGTTTGGAACCACCAAGACTCTTCAAACAGAGCAATCGGGAGAGAAGGGCCTTGTTCAAGGATGTGACCAAGAACCCGCTGTTCACTATGACAGAGCTCCAGAGTTCCTCTGTGGAGATGGGAGAACCTTCCAGAAGGACAACCATCTATACAGCACTCCACCAATCAGGCCTTTATGATAGAGTGGCCAGACGGAATCACCCCTCAATAAAAGTCACATGACAGCCCACTTGGATTTGGCAAAAAGGCCTCTTAGACCAGAAACAAGATTCTCTGGTCTGATGAAACCAAAACCTAGGCAAACAATTAGGGTTCTACATTGTAACATTATTAAAATACTCCTTCTAATACCACTACAATGTTAAAACATTCTACATTGTGAGATTTTATTTCATTGATATCATGAAACAACTCCTTCATGTATGTATTTTCTGATGTTTGATCAGAGATCTTTTATCAGAGTATCTCTTGTCACATTGATCACAGCTATGTGGTTTCTCTCCTGTGTGTGTTCTCTGGTGTATAGTCAGATGGCTAGATGTAAGAAAACCTTCCCCACATTGATTACAGCTATATGATTTCTCTCCTGTGTGTTTTCTCTGGTGTGATAACATGCTGCTTGAGTGAGTAAAACTAATCCCACACTGAGTACAGCTATAAGGTTTCTCTCCTGTGTGTGTTCTCTGGTGTACAATCCAATGGCTTGATGTAGTAAAACTCTTCCCACATTGATCACAGCTAAAAGGTTTCTCTCCTGTGTGAATTCTCATGTGTACTTTTAGTGAATTTGATCTTAAGTAGCTCTTCCCACAATCAAAACAGTGGTGAGATTTCTCTCCTGTGTGTACTCGCCGGTGAATTTCTGATGAAGATTTGCAACCTTTCCCACAGTCAGAGCAGCAGTGAGTTATCTTCCCTGTGGGTCTCTGCTGGTGTTTCTTGAGGTGTTCTGATCTGGAGGGACTCTTCTCTAACTCGTCAGCTTCATGATGTTGTTGAGGCTCCCCAGAGGATCCACGATAGTCACGTCTCTCTCCTGTGTCAACAACAAATTCAGATAGATGGTTAAAGGCCCACAACAGCAGAAATCCACTGTGAAAGGTGATGCCAACAGCGATGCCATGATGTTGTACAACAATTGACGTCTGTAATGAACGTTAAAATTATTTGACATTTGTCTTAAGACAGTCAAGTGAGCAACAGTCATATTTTGTCTTGTTTTCACATTAGCAGTAACATCGATTATTGTAGGCTAGAAATAAGTTATTAAAGTTGTTGAAGCCCTAAGCGGTGTGCCAGACAACTTTTGGTCTCCAATACAGGCCCCTTTCTGTGTTTACTAAAATTGGCGCATGAGGGCGATGCCCATGCAATTTGGTTTCAGAAACTCCTCCATGCTAATGAGGAAACCACTAGTTATACCAATACCATAGACCTACTATAGGACACATAACTTCACCTAACAAAAACATAGACCTACTGTAGGACCCATAACCTCACCTAGCAATAACAGAGACCTACTGTAGGACCCATATCCTCAACTAGCAATAACATAGACCTACTGTAGGACCCATAACTTCACCTAACAATAACAGACCTATATATCATTTAATATTTCAGGTGAAACATGGAAACTAAAATGTCTTTGATGACATTTCATAACCTGATCACCAGATAATTTTGTGAATAATCCCACTAGGCTACTCTGTAATGTGTTGTCATTCTAAATGTCTTGAATAAAGGAAAATAGCTCTGTGTGTTGAACAATAGCCTATCCATCAAGGAACAGTTCTCTACACATTATGAGAAAAGTATATCTGTGTCCAAACAGACTAACGAGACCCTACTGTAAATCAAGCAGACAATAACACATTATAAACATCAATTTGTTAGGTATGTTGGATCCAAAAATGGAGCACGGCATAACTGTCTTTACCAGAGTAATGAATGAAGAAGCACTTTGGTTGTTGTTGCATGTCTGATGTTTGTCATGTGACTGTCATTCAGAAAATGATTTCCTGGATCAGCTGATGATAGTTGAACATGTGACTGTAACTAAACAGCTACAGTATTAAGTATTATGTGTAATTATTGAAGAACCGCGTTAATGTCAGTGTCCATTTGGGTGTTGTCAATAAAGTTAAGGTGACTCTCGGTTAGAACCATTGGATTTAGCAAACTGAAATGAGTTAGGATTTCTGTGCCCATGAAAACTGTTTTCCCAGCTTAACAAAAGGAGACACTAAATGTTACATAGGTAGAGAGCATTTCAGAGATCTGAATACAAAAAACTGTAGGAACAGGAAAATAACCTAAACCACAAGGCCAAATCTATGATCAAAAACCAACTTGACAGAGCAGGAAGGATTTAAAAAAGAATAATGAATATTCACATGAAGATCAGTCGCCTATTGGATGACATCACGACTTCCCATCAAGCCAACTCCTTGAAGGCCTTACTATGACATCATTCACTCCTTCTAGTTTGCAGTTGTTAAAAAAACACTATTTTGCTCAAAATATTTATTTGTTTCCCTTTAGTGTGTTTATACTTTACTGTATTTATATCACTTTTCAACAGGAAAAGTTTAAAAATCCCTGGAGGACGTCATGAACAATTCCGACAGTACAAAAACATATTCAAGTGTAGAATGCCCTTTTAAAAATCACACATTAGTTCAACAACTGCAGAGTTTGTGTCCCTGTTTAATTAGATAGTACTCACTGTATTTACTGGTGTTAATCAGATCAATGTCCCTGTTTTATTAGATAGTACTCACTGTATTTACTGGTGTTAATCAGATCAATGTCCCTGTTTTATAAGATAGTACTCACTGTATTTACTGGTGTTAATCAGATCAATGTCCCTGTTTTATAAGATAGTACTCACTGTATTTACTGGTGTTAATCAGATCAATGTCCCTGTTTTATTAGATAGTACTCACTGTATTTACTGGTGTTAATCAGATCTCCAGTCTTCTCTTCTTCGTCCTCCTCTAATGTGACAGTAATCTCCCCCTCTTCATCCTCCAATCCAAAAACTGCATCTTTCTCTGTAACGTCTTTCTCTTCTTCTTTCACGGTAACAGCCTCACCCTCTACTTGTTTTTGTATTGTAACAGCCTCCTCTTCCTCCTCCTCTTTCACCAGACCCTCTTTCTCCGTCCAGCAGACCTCTTCTTTAACAGGAGGAGAGTAGTTTAGTGAACTCATGGTCGGGGATAATAGCTAGTTAGCATTAGCGACTAGACTAGTGCTAATTTAACCAGCCAGCTAGTTGACTTACAACGTAAATATTAAATTTAATGGGGTAGCTAGTTGTTTCCACATAAGTATGTTTAAAGCAAAGTGGTAAATAAACCACAAAATTGTCCAAAGAACTTGAATGTTCCGACTTTGTTGGCTAGCGAGCTACCGAGGTGGCTGCAGTTGTTGAAGAAGCGTTCCGTCCACTAGATTATACGTCACACTAGAAACATCGCCTGAAAGACACATATCGCCATCTGCTGTCTGGAGGGAGGAAACGCAGTTGAGGAGGGACAACTATTTTTATTCTTCATTGAATTATAATATTATAAAGCAGTTTAGGGAAACGTTTTTTCCTCTCCATTAAATATGAATATTATATCAACACGTACAAAGAAAAACAAGTGTTGTTTGTTTAGTTCAGATTTTTAATGAAAATTTAAAACAAACTTAACCTCTACTTCACATCTGTATTTCTGATTCAGTCAAATGATTATATATCAAAATAAGCACCTAGTTATTGGTACCCTTGATAAAGATGAGCTAAAATTACTGTATGAAATAAATAAATAAACTTTACCCACTACCAGGATATTTTAGCCCAACACCTGGTTACCTCTCTGCTAGGAGGCTGAAACTTGGCCATAAGTGGATCTTCCAGCAAGACACATCAACATCCACAAATAAATGGTTAATTGGGCACAAAATCAACATTTTCAATGGCCATCTCAGTCTCCGGACTTGAACTCCATTGAAATCCTGTGGTTTGAATTGAACAGGGCAGTCCACAAGCGCAGACAAAAGAAATTGAGGACCTGTAGAGATTCTGTTTGGAGGAATGGTCTAAGATCCCACGCAATGTGTTTTCTAATCTCATAAAACATTTCAGTATCGTTATCCTCCCAAGGGGAGGGTGCTGGAGTATTGAAAACATGGGTGGCAATAATTCAGACCCCTACCTTTTGAGAATTACATGTTACACTAAATCTCTTTCTCTGAGCAATTGTATTAGTATAAAATAATATAGGACTAGGTATAGGACTAGGTCTATACTGCTCCTACGTGGTGTAACAATACATCATGTAGATGTATATAATGAACAGACTAGGTCTATACTGCTCCTACATGGTGTAACAATACATCATTTAGATGTATATAATGAACAGACTAGGTCTATACTGCTGCTACATGGTGTAACAATACATCATGTAGATGTATATAATGAACAGACTAGGTCTATACTGGTCCTACATGGTGTAACAATACATCATGTAGATGTATATAATGAACAGACTAGGTCTATACTGCTCCTACATGGTGTAACAATACATCATGTAGATGTATATAATGAACAGACTAGGTCTATACTGCTCCTACATGGTGTAACAATACATCATGTAGATGTATATAATGAACAGACTAGGTCTATACTGCTCCTACATGGTGTAACAATACATCATGTAGATGTATATAATGAACAGACTAGGTCTATACTGCTCCTACATGGTGTAACAATACATCATGTAGATGTATATAATGAACAGACTAGGTCTATACTGCTCCTACATGGTGTAACAATACATCATGTAGATGTATATAATGAACAGACTTGGTCTATACTGCTCCTACATGGTGTAACAATACATCATGTAATTGTACACTACCGTTCAACAGTTTGGGGTCACTTCGGAATGTCCTTGTTTTGAAAGAAACTGTAAACAGTGTGCCAGCCTTCTTGTTCTTTAACAAAGCTTTTGTAAACAGTGTTTTTGCATGCAGCAATTCAACCTCCTCCTTCACATCTGACTCCAGTGATCAATCCAGAGCGTCTTCTTTTTTGGGGGAATCCCGATGGACGACGTCATCGAATAGGCCGTCATCACCACCACCGCCCACTAGTTAATTGTCATTCAGGTTATCAATGGGAAGAGCATTAGCAATATGTCCTGTCTGGTAACTTGTCTCATTCAATGGATTTACATTGGCAGGTGCACAGGGAGAAACCCCATTAAAACACTTTTGGAAGTCTTTAACTGTATCAAAGTTTGTGGCCTGTGATGTTGGGACAAATGATAGTCCCTTATTATACAAGAGACAAAATCCCCTAATTCTACAGCACAATGGCAGAGTCATGTCTTCAGTGTAAAACTAACAATGACTCAATAATCCTTCTGGGAATGTTATGACGTCAGAGTTATGGGCGGAGTTAGAAAGTTGGCTGTCAGAAGTACAGTTATACAATGTAAAATTACTTTTAATCTGTCTGTCTGCATATTTCAAGACATGGCATATGAGGGTGCAATGAGAAACTCGATGGTTGGACGAGACTTTTCTCGTCAATTATCTTAAATTGTCACGTCCTGACCAGCAGAGGGAGTAGTGGTGTAGTATTTTGGTCAGGACGTGGCAGAAGAAGTCTGTATGTGTTGTCTAGTATGTCTGTTTCTGTGTTAGTCTTGTGACTCCTGATCAGGAACAGCTGGGGATCGTTGTTCCTGATTGGGAGTCATATATTTAGGAGTATGTTTGTCACTTGGGTTTGTGGGTGGTTGTGCTAACACTGCTAGTCTTTTGTTTGTACTTAGCCTGTTAGACTGTCGTTAGTAATTATTGGTTTTCCTGTGGATGCTTTGCTCTTATATATTAAAAAGATGAATATCCACATTCCGTCTGCAGTTTGGTCCATACAACACGGTTTCAACTATTGTGACAGAACCACCCACCACAACAAGACCAAGCAGCGGAAAAAGGAGCAGGACGCTGAATATATGGACTATTCTGAGGAAATAGACTTCGACATGGACACTCGTGAGAAATGGACTTGGGACCAGATTCTGGCCGGAGAGGGCCCGTGGAGAAAGGCTGGTGAGGACCGGGAACGCTACCGGGGTACACGACTGGTGAGGAAGCCGGAGAAGCACCCCCAATGAATTTTTTGGGGGGGCACATGGGTAGTTTGGCTAGGCCAAGGAAGAGCCATAAGCCAGCTACCCGTGATTATGTGGAGGAGCGTATGGAGTGGAGGGCGCCGTGTTTTGCTGAGGTGCGCACTATCTCACCCATACGCACGCACAGTCCGGTGCGCGCCATTCCAGCCCCTCGCAGATGCCGTGCTAGAGTGGGCATCCAGCCTGGTAGGAGGATGCCTGCGCAGCGCATCTGATCGCCGGTACGCCTCCTAGGACCAGGCTACCCTACTCCCGCTCTATGCACGGCAACCATCAGGCCCCTGCACAGCCCAGTTCGCCCTGTACCAGCACCCCGCTCATGCAGGGCCGCTAGTTCCATCCAGCCAGGACGGGTTGTGCAGGCGGTGCGGTCAAGGCCACCTGTGCGCCTCCATGGCCCAGTCTTTCCGGTTCCCGCCTCTCGTGCTATCCCGGAAGTGAGTACATCCAATATGGCACGACCAGTACCAGCAACCCGGACCAAGCTTCCCATGAGTCGGCCTAGTCCTATTCAGCCTGTCCCCGCTCCTCGCACTAGCCCTAGGGTGCGTGTCTTCAGCCTGGTACCACCTCTACCAGCCCCACGCACCAGGCTTCCAGTGCGTCGGCCCAGCCTCAAGAGCCCGGCACCAGTGTGCAGTCCAGAGTATCCGGCACCAGTGTGCAGTCCAGAGTATCCGGCACCAGTGTGCAGTCCAGAGTATCCGGCACCAGTGTGCAGTCCAGAGTATCCGGCACCAGTGTGCAGTCCAGAGTATCCGGCAACAGTGTGCAGTCTAGAGTATCCGGCAACAGAGTCTAGTCCGGAACCGAAGGAGACTGCCTGCGACCCGGAACCAGAGGGGCCTGCCTGCGACCCGGAACCATAGGGGCCTGCCTGCGACCCGGAACCAGAGGGGTCTGCCTGCGACCCGGAACCAGAGGGGTCTGCCTGCGACCCGGAACCGAGGGAGCCTGCCTGCGACCCGGAACCGGAGGGGTCTGCCTGCGACCCGGAACCGGAGGGGTCTGCCTGCGACCCGGAACCGAGGGAGGCTACCTATGACTCAGAACTGAATGTGACTAACTGTGTTGTAAATGAGTCTGCCTACAGTGTGGAAATGAGGGAACCTGCCCACGAGCCACAACAAATTGAGTCTGTCTACGACCCGGACCCCAATGAGTCTGCCTACAAACTGGAGGGCAGGAGGCCGGAACCAGAGCCACCTCCAGGATAGGTGGGTTGGGGAGGGAGGGTGTAGCACAGTGCCGTCGTTGACGGCAGCCACCCTCCCTTCACTCCCTTTTTTGTTTAGGGGGTATTAATTTTTGTTGTGGTATTGGGGATTTTTGTGTTTTCTTTAAAGGTGCATTCCGGGGTCTGCACCTTTAGGGGGGGGGGGGGGGTACTGTCACGTCCTGACCAGCAGAGGGAGTAGTGGTGTAGTATTTTGGTCAGGACGTGGCAGAAGAAGTCTGTATGTGTTGTCTAGAATGTCTGTTTCTGTGTTAGTCTTGTGACTCCTGATCAGGAACAGCTGGGGATCGTTGTTCCTGATTGGGAGTCATATATTTAGGACTATGTTTGTCACTTGGGTTTGTGGGTGGTTGTGCTAACACTGCTAGTCTTTTGTTTGTACGTAGCCTGTTAGACTGTCGTTAGTAATTATTGTTTTTCCTGTGGATGCTTTGCTCTTATATATTAAAAAGATGAGTATCCACATTCCGTCTGCAGTTTGGTCCATTCAACACAGCAACAACCGTTACAAATATGCTTCTGTAAATAGGCATACTAGGTTATTGTCCTTCATCAGCCAGTTAGCTTCAACAGGACACATGTCCTACCATCAGCCAGTTAGCTTCAACAGGACACATGTCCTACCATCAGCCAGTAAGCTTCAACAGGACACATGTCCTACCATCAGCCAGTTAGCTTCAACAGGACACATGTCCTACCATCAGCCAGTTAGTTTCAACAGGACACATGTCCTACCATCAGCCAGTTAGCTTCAACAGGACACATGTCCTACCATCAGCCAGTTAGCTTCAACAGGACACATGTCCTACCATCAGCCAGTTAGCTTCAACAGGACACATGTCCTACCATCAGCCAGTTAGCTTCAACAGGACACATGTCCTACCATCAACCAGTAAGCTTCAACAGGACACATGTCCTACCATCAGCCAGTTAGCTTCAACAGGACACATGTCCTACCATCAGCCAGTTAGCTTCAACAGGACACATGTCCTACCATCAGCCAGTTAGCTTCAACAGGACACATGTCCTACCATCAGCCAGTAAGCTTCAACAGGACACATGTCCTACCATCAGCCAGTTAGCTTCAACAGGACACATGTCCTACCATCAGCCAGTTAGCTTCAACAGGACACATGTCCTACCATCAGCCAGTTAGCTTCAACAGGACACATGTCCTACCATCAGCCAGTTAGCTTCAACAGGACACATGTCCTACCATTTGAAATGATGGTGTGAGGAACACTTCCCTGCTGAAATATATGGGTTGGTCAACAGTACATTCCACTCTATATCAGATTTTCATTGATACACCGTTAACTGATTTAAAGTTAAACATAAAAACGAGTGATAGGTTACTGTTAGATAGTGATAGGCTACTGTTAGATAGTGATAGGCTCCTGTTAGATAGTGATAGGCTACTGTTAGATAGTGATAGGCTACTGTTAGATAGTGATAGGCTCCTGTTAGATAGCGATAGGCTACTGTTAGATAGTGATAGGCTACTGTTAGATAGTGATAGGCTACTGTTAGATAGTGATAGGCTCCTGTTAGATAGTGATAGGCTCCTGTTAGATAGTGATAGGCTACTGTTAGATAGTGATAGGCTACTGTTAGATAGTGATAGGCTACTGTTAGATAGTGATAGGCTCCTGTTAGATAGCGATAGGCTACTGTTAGATAGTGATAGGCTACTGTTAGATAGTGATAGGCTACTGTTAGATAGTGATAGGCTACTGTTAGATAGTGATAGGCTCCTGTTAGATAGTGATAGGCTCCTGTTAGATAGTGATAGGCTACTGTTAGATAGTGATAGGCTACTGTTAGATAGTGATAGGTTACTGTTAGATAGTGATAGGCTCCTGTTAGATAGTGATAGGCTCCTGTTAGATAGTGATAGGCTCCTGTTAGATAGTGATAGGCTCCTGTTAGATAGTGATAGGCTACTGTTAGATAGTGATAGGCTACTGTTAGATAGTGATAGGCTACTGTTAGATAGTGATAGGCTACTGTTAGATAGTGATAGGCTACTGTTAGATAGTGATAGGCTACTGTTAGATAGTGATAGGCTACTGTTAGATAGTGATAGGCTACTGTTAGATAGTGATAGGCTACTGTTAGATAGTGATAGGCTACTGTTAGATAGTGATAGGCTACTGTTAGATAGTGATAGGCTACTGTTAGATAGTGATAGGCTCCTGTTAGATAGTGATAGGCTCCTGTTAGATAGTGATAGGCTCCTGTTAGATAGTGATAGGCTACTGTTAGATAGTGATAGGCTACTGTTAGATAGTGATAGGCTACTGTTAGATAGTGATAGGCTACTGTTAGATAGTGATAGGCTACTGTTAGATAGTGATAGGCTACTGTTAGATAGTGATAGGCTACTGTTAGATAGTGATAGGCTACTGTTAGATAGTGATAGGCTACTGTTAGATAGTGATAGGCTACTGTTAGATAGTGATAGGCTACTGTTAGATAGTGATAGGCTACTGTTAGATAGTGATAGGCTACTGTTAGATAGTGATAGGCTACTGTTAGATAGTGATAGGCTACTGTTAGATAGTGATAGGCTCCTGTTAGATAGTGATAGGCTACTGTTAGATAGTGATAGGCTCCTGTTAGATAGCGATAGGCTACTGTTAGATAGTGATAGGCTACTGTTAGATAGTGATAGGCTACTGTTAGATAGTGATAGGCTACTGTTAGATAGTGATAGGCTACTGTTAGATAGTGATAGGCTACTGTTAGATAGTGATAGGCTACTGTTAGATAGTGATAGGCTACTGTTAGATAGTGATAGGCTCCTGTTAGATAGCGATAGGCTACTGTTAGATAGTGATAGGCTACTGTTAGATAGTGATAGGCTACTGTTAGATAGTGATAGGCTACTGTTAGATAGTGATAGGCTCCTGTTAGATAGTGATAGGCTACTGTTAGATAGTGATAGGCTACTGTTAGATAGTGATAGGCTACTGTTAGATAGTGATAGGCTCCTGTTAGATAGTGATAGGCTCCTGTTAGATAGTGATAGGCTACTGTTAGATAGCGATAGGCTACTGTTAGATAGTGATAGGCTACTGTTAGATAGTGATAGGCTACTGTTAGATAGCGATAGGCTACTGTTAGATAGTGATAGGCTACTGTTAGATAGTGATAGGCTACTGTTAGATAGTGATAGGCTCCTGTTAGATAGCGATAGGCTACTGTTAGATAGTGATAGGCTACTGTTAGATAGTGATAGGCTACTGTTAGATAGTGATAGATAGTGATAGGCTCCTGTTAGATAGTGATAGGCTACTGTTAGATAGTGATAGGCTACTGTTAGATAGTGATAGGCTACTGTTAGATAGTGATAGGCTACTGTTAGATAGTGATAGGTTACTGTTAGATAGTGATAGGCTCCTGTTAGATAGTGATAGGTTACTGTTAGATAGTGATAGGCTCCTGTTAGATAGTGATAGGCTACTGTTAGATAGTGATAGGCTCCTGTTAGATAGTGATAGGCTCCTGTTAGATAATGATAGGCTACTGTTAGATAGTGACAGGCTACTGTTAGATAGTGATAGGCTACTGTTAGATAGTGATAGGCTCCTGATAGGCTACTGTTAGATTTGGCAAGTGACATTTTAGAAAGATGATGTTGAACTTACAATGTTGCAAGGAGCAGCAACGGCCTGCAGCACCAACACATATTTATTACATCACAATCATTCATTCATACCAGGGATGGAAAGACACTCAGAGCTGTTAGTGCTGAATGCATTTATTTATTAACACCTTTATCTATCTGTTTTAGCAGTCCCATTGAGAACAAGGACTCCATTACAACTCACAATTACACAACAATCTGAATCACATTCTGAATAATACACGGAGATGTTAAGGGCTCAGTGAAGGGTGAAGAGGAACTTTGGGGATGGAAAGACACTCAGAGCTGTTAGTGCTGAATGCATTTATTTATTAACACCTTTATCTATCTGTTTTAGCAGTCCCATTGAGAACAAGGACTCCATTACAACTCACAATTACACAACAATCTGAATCACATTCTGAATAATACATGGAGATGTTAAGGGCTCAGTGAAGGGTGAAGAGGAACTTTGGGGATGGAAAGACACTCAGAGCTGTTAGTGCTGAATGCATTTATTTATTAACACCTTTATCTATCTGTTTTAGCAGTCCCATTGAGAACAAGGACTCCATTACAACTCACAATTACACAACAATCTGAATCACATACTGAATAATACATGGAGATGTTAAGGGCTCAGTGAAGGGTGAAGAGGAACTTTGGGGATGGAAAGACACTCAGAGCTGTTAGTGCTGAATGCATTTATTTATTAACACCTTTATCTATCTGTTTTAGCAGTCCCATTGAGAACAAGGACTCCATTACAACTCACAATTACACAACAATCTGAATCACATTCTGAATAATACATGGAGATGTTAAGGGCTCAGTGAAGGGTGAAGAGGAACTTTGGGGATGGAAAGACACTCAGAGCTGTTAGTGCTGAATGCATTTATTTATTAACACCTTTATCTATCTGTTTTAGCAGTCCCATTGAGAACAAGGACTCCATTACAACTCACAATTACACAACAATCTGAATCACATTCTGAATAATACACGGAGATGTTAAGGGCTCAGTGAAGGGTGAAGAGGAACTTTGGGGATGGAAAGTTACTGAGTGAGACAAGGGGAAGTGCAGAAAGATCATATTCTGTTCAAACATGTTACTGGTGAAAATTCATATTTCTAAGGAAGGAGGCAAAGGGTCACGTCTGGTTTCAGTTCCTGATAGGGCAGGCCAGTTGCTATGGTACCAGGACAATGAGGGATGTGGAACTCCACTCCAGATGAGGTCAGCAGTTGAAGAGAGAAGACACTGCTGGGAGGGGGGCCATTTGGGCCCACCCTGAAAACCTTCTGACTACAGTCCTATCCCATACAGACACTGCTGGGAGGGGGGCCATATGGGCCCACCCTGAAAACCTTCTGACTACAGTCCTATCCCATACAGACACTGCTGGGAGGGGGGCCATAGGGGCCCACCCTGAAAACCTGACTACAGTCCTATCCCATACAGACACTGCTGGGAGGGGGGCCATAGGGGCCCACCCTGAAAACCTTCTGAATACAGTCCTATCCCATACAGACACTGCTGGGAGGGGGGCCACAGGGGCCCACCCTGAAAACCTTCTGACTACAGTCCTATCCCATACAGACACTGCTGGGAGGGGGGCCATATGGGCCCACCCTGAAAACCTTCTGACTACAGTCCTATCCCATACAGACACTGCTGGGAGGGGGGCCATAGGGGCCCACCCTGAAAACCTTCTGACTACAGTCCTATCCCATACAGACACTGCTGGGAGGGGGGCCACAGGGGCCCACCCTGAAAACCTTCTGACTACAGTCCTATCCCATACAGACACTGCTGGGAGGGGGGCCACAGGGGCCCACCCTGAAAACCTTCTGACTACAGTCCTATCCCATACAGACACTGCTGGGAGGGGGGCCATATGGGCCCACCCTGAAAACCTTCTGACTACAGTCCTATCCCATACAGACACTGCTGGGAGGGGGGCCACAGGGGCCCACCCTGAAAACCTTCTGACTACAGTCCTATCCCATACAGACACTGCTGGGAGGGGGGCCATATGGGCCCACCCTGAAAACCTTCTGACTACAGTCCTATCCCATACAGACACTGCTGGGAGGGGGGCCATATGGGCCCACCCTGAAAACCTTCTGACTACAGTCCTATCCCATACAGACACTACTGGGAGGGGGGCCATATGGGCCCACCCTGAAAACCTTCTGACTACAGTCCTATCCCATACAGACACTGCTGGAAGGGGGTCCATAGGGGCCCACCCTGAAAACCTAACTACAGACCTATCCCATACAGACACTGCTGGGAGGGGGGCCATATGGGCCCACCCTGAAAACCTTCTGACAACAGACCTATCCCATACAGACACTGCTGGAAGGGGGTCCATAGGGGCCCACCCTGAAAACCTAACTACAGACCTATCCCATACAGACACTGCTGGGAGGGGGGCCACAGGGGCCCACCCTGAAAACCTTCTGACTACAGTCCTATCCCATACAGACACTGCTGGGAGGGGGCCATATGGGCCCACCCTGAAAACCTTCTGAATACAGTCCTATCCCATACAGACACTGCTGGGAGGGGGGCCATATGGGCCCACCCTGAAAACCTTCTGACTACAGTCCTATCCCATACAGACACTGCTGGGAGGGGGCCATAGGGGCCCACCCTGAAAACCTGACTACAGTCCTATCCCATACAGACACTGCTGGGAGGGGGGCCATATGGGCCCACCCTGAAAACCTTCTGACTACAGTCCTATCCCATACAGACACTGCTGGGAGGGGGGCCATATGGGCCCACCCTGAAAACCTTCTGACTACAGTCCTATCCCATACAGACACTGCTGGGAGGGGGGCCATATGGGCCCACCCTGAAAACCTTCTGACTACAGTCCTATCCCATACAGACACTGCTGGGAGGGGGGCCATATGGGCCCACCCTGAAAACCTTCTGACTACAGTCCTATCCCATACAGACACTGCTGGGAGGGGGGCCATATGGGCCCACCCTGAAAACCTTCTGACTACAGTCCTATCCCATACAGACACTGCTGGGAGGGGGGCCATATGGGCCCACCCTGAAAACCTTCTGACTACAGTCCTATCCCATACAGACACTGCTGGGAGGGGGGCCATATGGGCCCACCCTGAAAACCTTCTGACTACAGTCCTATCCCATACAGACACTGCTGGGAGGGGGGCCATATGGGCCCACCCTGAAAACCTTCTGACTACAGTCCTATCCCATACAGACACTGCTGGGAGGGGGGCCATATGGGCCCACCCTGAAAACCTTCTGACTACAGTCCTATCCCATACAGACACTGCTGGGAGGGGGGCCATATGGGCCCACCCTGAAAACCATCTGACTACAGTCCTATCCCATACAGACACTGCTGGGAGGGGGGCCATATGGGCCCACCCTGAAAACCTTCTGACTACAGTCCTATCCCATACAGACACTGCTGGGAGGGGGGCCATATGGGCCCACCCTGAAAACCTTCTGACTACAGACCTATCCCATACAGACACTGCTGGGAGGGGGGCCATATGGGCCCACCCTGAAAACCTTCTGACTACAGTCCTATCCCATACAGACACTGCTGGGAGGGGGGCCATATGGGCCCACCCTGAAAACCTTCTGACTACAGTCCTATCCCATACAGACACTGCTGGGAGGGGGGCACAGGGGCCCACCCTGAAAACCTTCTGACTATAGTCCTATCCCATACAGACACTGCTGGGAGGGGGGCCATATGGGCCCACCCTGAAAACCTTCTGACTACAGTCCTATCCCATACAGACACTGCTGGGAGGGGGGCCACAGGGGCCCACCCTGAAAACCATCAGACTCGGACCTCAGCAACCCACTCCTGAACCTAACATACCTTCAGGCCACTGCCGCACCTCAGAAATGTGGGACTCTTCACACACAGACCACACGCACACACAGGGCACACACACAGGACACACACACACAGGACACACACAGTGGACACACACGCACACACACCCACTGGACACACACACACACACACCGACACACACACACACACACACACATTCACACTGGACACACAAACAGGGCACACACACACACACACACACACACAGACCACACACACACACAGGGCACACATGCACACTGGACAGAGACACACACACACTCACTGGACAGAAAAACACACACACACACACTGACACACACATTCTTGACACACACACACACACCGGACAAACAGGGCACACACTGGAAACACACACACAAGCACTGACACACACATTCTTGACACACACAGACACACCGGACAAACAGGGCACACACACACACACACACACACACACACACACACACACACACACACACACACACACACACACACACACACACACACACTGGACACACACACAGGACACACACACACAATGGACACACACACACACACACACACACACTGGACAGAAAGACACACACAAACTCGACACACACACTGGACAAACACACACACACACACACACACACACGGACAGGCACACACACTGGACACACACACTGGACACACAAACTGGACACACACACAGGACACACACACGCACACTCTCACACACACACACAAACATACACACACACACACACGCACACACAGGACACACACACACATACACACACAAAGTGGACACACAGGACACACACACACACTCTCTCTCACACCACACACACACACACACACACACACACACACACACACACACACACATACACACAAACACACACACACTGGACCCACATACACTGGACCGACACACACACACACTGGAAACACACACACACTGGACCCCCACACACACACACACACACACACACACTAGACACACACACACACACTGGACCGACACACACATGACACACAAACACCAGTTTGGGCCAGCTTATTCCTGTAAATACACTGAATTAAAATATAAAGGCATCATGTAAAGTGTTGGTCCCATGTTTCATGAGCTGAAATAAAAGATCCCAGAAATGTTCCATACACACAAAAGCTTATTTCTGTCAAATGTTGTGCACAAATGTCTTTCCATCCCTGTTAGTGATCATTTGTCCTTTGCCAAGATAATCCACCACCTGACAGGCTGTGGCATATCAACAATCTGATTAAACAGCATGATCATTACACAGGTGCTGAGGGCAATAAAAGGCCACTCTAAAATGTGCAGTTTTTTCACATAACACAATACCAGAGATGTCTCTGTTTTGAGGGAGTGTGCAGTTGGCATGTTGACTGCAGGAATGTGCAACAGAGATGTTGCTAGAAAATTGAAAGCTAATTTCTCTAAATCACCTTGAACGTTGGTTTATAGAATTTGGCAGTACGTCCAACCGGCCTAAAAAAAGCAGACCACATGTACGGCATCATGTGGGCGAGCGGTTTGCTGATGTCAACTTTGTGAACAGAGTGCCCTATGGTGGTGGTGAGGTTATGGAATGGGCATAAGCTTCGGACAACAAACACAAGTGCATTTAATCGATGGCAATTTGAATGCACAGAGATACCGTGATGAGATCCCATTGTCGTGCCATTCATCCACACCAATCACCTCATGTTACAGCATGATAATGCACGGGCCCGATGTTGCTGAACACAATTCCTGGAAGCTGAAAAAAAATGTTCTTCCATGGCCTGACTACTCACCAGACATGTCACCCATTAAGCATGTTTGGGATGCTCTGGATAGACGTGTACGACAGCGTGTTCCAATTCCCACCAATATCCAGCAACTTCACACAGCCAGTGAAGAGGAGTGGGACAACATTCCACAGGCCACAATCAACAGCCTGATCCTCTCTGTGCGAAGGAGATTTGTCTTGCCATGATCAGAATGTGTCTCTGTCTATTTCCAGCCCTGCCATTTCTACCTGTCCTGATCTAGTGTTTGACCCCTGACCTCCTTACACCGTCTCACTGTCCATGTCTGCTTTTAGCTCCCACCTCTACTTCACTGTGTTATAATGGACCTTATGGTTGTTATGTCACCTCTGTAACCAGTTATCAAACATACTGACCTTTCTGACCCTATCCCATGGCCCTACTTTCTGTAACTAAACATTTAAAGTCCTCTGAGTTTTGTTTAGTGTCCATTTACTTATGTATTTGCCGTGTATTGGAATTGTGCCGCAGAGCATCATGGGGGTTTGTATGTGTTGTGATGTTCACGTTCCAGATAAATGGTTGATCTGATTCCTGTCTCCCGTCTCATCTTTATTGAATTGTACCAATGTTTGCTGCTGCATTAAAGAAACTATCAGAACACTGTGAGTTGAATGGTGTTGTAAATGACATCATTAGAGACAGACTAGTATGTGGGCTACGGAGTGAAGCTACACAGAAGAGACTGTTGACTGAAAGTTATTAGTTTTTTGGGCACATCATTTGTCTCCATGGTAACATGGGCAATACTGGATAAAGCTGAATAGTTTAAGGAACTGAGATCATTCATTGTCTTCACCTTCTACTAACCAGAGTTTCTGTCACATGGGATGACGCTGGAGAGACAAAAGCAGGTACGGGGAGTCAAATACTTAATATGGAACGAGACAGGAACAGCGTCAGAAAACGAGTAACAGACAAAAACAATGAATACAGCAGCAGGGAACAGAGCAGGGAACTGACAAATATAGGGGAGGAAATAAACAGGTGATGAGTGAGTCCAGGTGAGTCCAGGTGAGTCCAATAACGCTGATGTGCGTGACGAGGGAAAGCAGGTGTGCGTAATGGATGATAGGAGTGCGTGATGCAGGTCGTGGATAGGAGTGAGTGATGCAGGGCAACCTGGCGCCTTCACGCGCCGGGGGGGGAGCTGGAGGAGACTTGACAGTTTCAGTAAACCAGCTGATAAACCACAGAACACAGCTTTGTAAGAACACTATAAGAAGGAGAAAACATGTATGCAGTCAAATTCACTGTTATCTTTCTACCTTCCCCCATTTCTCAAATTCACCGTTATCTTTCTACCTTCCTCCATGTCTCAAATTCACCGTTATCTTTCTACCTTCCCCCATGTCTCAAATTCACTGTTATCTTTCTACCTTCCTCCATGTCTCATATTCACTGTTATCTTTCTACCTTCCCCCATGTCTCATATTCACTGTTATCTTTCTACCTTCCTCCATGTCTCATATTCACTGTTATCTTTCTACCTTCCCCCATGTCTCATATTCACTGTTATCTTTCAGCCTTCCCCCATGTCTCATATTCACTGTTATCTTTCTACCTTCCCAATTCCTTCCCCCAGTTTAGAGATGGCTGTTTGCGGTGTGCAGCATAGTCCTTTAGTCTCTATGGGCCAGGTGGCCAGTTGGTGAGGGCCACAGCATAGTCCTTTAGTCTCTATGGGCCAGATGGCCAGTTGGTGAGGGCCACAGCATAGTCCTTTAGTCTCTATGGGCCAGGTGGCCAGTTGGTGAGGGCCACAGCATAGTCCTTTAGTCTCTATTGGCCAGGTGGCCAGTTGGTGAGGGCCACAGCATAGTCCTTTAGTCTCTATGGGCCAGATGGCCAGTTGGTGAGGGCCACAGCATAGTCCTTTAGTCTCTATGGGCCAGATGGCCAGTTGGTGAGGGCCACAGCATAGTCCTTTAGTCTCTATGGGCCAGATGACCAGTTGGTGAGGGCCACAGCATAGTCCTTTAGTCTCTATGGGCCAGATGGCCAGTTGGTGAGGGCCACAGCATAAGGAAATAAACTGTTTAGATGGGGGTCATAACATCCAATCACAGAGGTTTACAGCAGCTGACAGTTGCACCATCATAGCTAATAACTTAAACGGCCTTATTCAGAAAAAGACAATCTTTGTACAAATGTAAGATCTTAATTTGATCATCCTGTTGCAGGACAACGTTGCTGCAATGCAGTTAATTTTAAACTTGTATTGTATTTGAGATTTAAAAAGGCTTTTGGAGATTGTAATAGAGGCTACTTCCTCTGCAAGAAAACCAGTCGTCCACATCCCTTGACTGAAGTGATGTGATTTCCTCATAGGAAATTAAAAGTAGCCTCCACAGTTACAAAACGGCTGTTGAAACTGTGGCAAACACTTGTCAGCAACATTAGAAGTGGGATAAATGTGTTAATTTGAAGGGAGACGAGCAGCCTGGTAAGTCCACTGTAGGCTAAATATAACTATTGCAAAGTTATGTTGTGGTCAGACAAAGCTTGAGATATGATCCTTTATCATGCTGACTGACCTGAAGGTCTCTGTAGGAAATGTTGTGATAATATCAGGTCTAGGCTACATGCTCTGGTATTTAGACTGAAAACTGATTTGTAGGTGGTCAGTCCTGCTACTGATAGTTTATGTGAACTGATCTGAACAGGTTTAGACTGGTCATCTATGATATGTAGGTTATATACAGTACATTCTCTGTCCTGCTACTGGTAGGACTATAACATTATGTTGATCTGAACAGGTTTAGACTGGTCATCTATGATATGTAGGTTATATACAGTACATTCTCTGTCCTGCTACTGGTAGGACTATAACATTATGTTGATCTGAACAGGTTTAGACTGGTCATCTATGATATGTAGGTTATATACAGTACATTCTCTGTCCTGCTTATTATTATTATTATTATTATTATTGTTATTGTTGCTGTACTGTCCATAACTACCTTAACAAACAGTGACTTATTATTATTATTATTATTGTTATTGTTATTGTTGTTGTTCTGTCTATAACTACCTTAACAAACAGTGACTTATTATTATTATTATTATTATTGTTGTTGTTCTGTCTATAACTACCTTAACAAACAGTGACTTATTATTATTATTATTATTATTATTATTGTTGTTGTTCTGTCTATAACTACCTTAACAAACAGTGACTTATTATTATTATTATTATTATTATTATTATTATTATTATTGTTGCTGTACTGTCTATATCTACCTTAACAAACAGTGACTTATTATTATTATTATTATTGTTATTGTTATTATTGTTGCTGTACTGTCTATAACTACCTTAACAAACAGTGACTTATTATTTTATTATTATTATTATTATTATTGTTATTGTTATTATTGTTATTATTATTGTTGTTGTTCTGTCTATAACTACCTTAACAAACAGTGACTTATTATTATTATTATTATTATTATTATTATTGTTATTGTTGTTGTTCTGTCTATAACTACCTTAACAAACAGTGACTTATTATTATTATTATTATTATTATTATTGTTGTTGTTGTTCTGTCTATAACTACCTTAACAAACAGTGACTTATTATTATTATTATTATTATTAATGTTATTGTTGTTGTTCTGTCTATAACTACCTTAACAAACAGTGACTTATTATTATTATTATTATTGTTATTGTTATTATTGTTGCTGTACTGTCTATAACTACCTTAACAAACAGTGACTTATTATTTTATTATTATTATTATTATTATTGTTATTGTTATTATTGTTGCTGTTCTGTATATAACTACCTTAACAAACAGTGACTTATTATTATTATTATTATTATTGTTATTGTTGTTGTTCTGTCTATAACTACCTTAACAAACAGTGACTTATTATTATTATTATTATTGTTGCTGTACTGTCTATAACTACCTTAACAAACAGTGACTTATTATTATTATTATTATTGTTATTGTTATTATTGTTGCTGTACTGTCTATAACTACCTTAACAAACAGTGACTTATTAATATTATTATTATTATTATTATTATTATTATTGTTATTATTATTGTTGTTGTTCTGTCTATAACTACCTTAACAAACAGTGACTTATTATTATTATTATTATTATTATTATTATTGTTGTTCTGTCTATAACTACCTTAACAAACAGTGACTTATTATTATTATTGACAGTTACCATGGAGATGAAATGTCACAACTACATGTTCATGTTATGCATTAAATCACCTGACTGTTTCTATGTCTGTTAGTAAAGGTTTTATTTCTCTAAGAGATGATTAATACATGAGAACAATTGACCTTCAATAATTAGTTGTCACTGTGTTAACCACAACCAACATGCTGGATCTCTGTTTAGTTGTCACTGTGTTAACCACAACCAACATGCTGGATCTCTGTTTAGTTGTCACTGTGTTGACCACAACCAACATGCTGGATCTCTGTTTAGTTGTCACTGTGTTAACCACAACCAACATGCTGGATCTCTGTTTAGTTGTCACTGTGTTAACCACAACCAACATGCTGGATCTCTGTTTAGTTGTCTCTGTGTTAACCACAACAAACATGCTGGATCTCTGTTTAGTTGTCACTGTGTTAACCAACATGCTGGATCTCTGTTTAGTTGTCACTGTGTTAACCACAACCAACATGCTGGATCTCTGTTTAGTTGTTACTGTGTTAACCACAACCAACATGCTGGATCTCTGTTTAGTTGTCACTGTGTTAACCACAACCAACATGCTGGATCTCTGTTTAGTTGTCACTGTGTTAACCACAACCAACATGTTGGATCTCTGTTTAGGGGTCACTGTGTTAACCACAACCAACATGTTGGATCTCTGTTTAGGGGACACTGCTCTAAAATGAGTCTCTCTGGGGAGAGAGAGGAGGGGGGCCCTGCCTCTAAAATGAGTCTCTCTGGGGGACATGACACCAAAACTAAGAGGTGAGATGACAATGTCGTTTAAGAACTTTGTTTCTAAAATGTTATACCGACAATTTTTTCACATTTATTATTTTTCATCAGAAATGATTGCTTATGGGTACCTTCAGGAGTCTGTAAAATATTGTTGTTCTAAGATTTTAATTCATAGATTTTTTGTGTATGAATTTTTCTTTTGCAAAACACTATACAGCTGGAATGAAATGTTTGTATCCTGTATATTTGACTGTGATATGTGGTTGTCTCACCAGCACACACACACACACACACACACACACACACACACACACACACACATATCTATAACATTTTAGCATGACACAATCATTTAGCCTACTCTTAATTATTGCCTAATATGTTGGCAGGCATAACTTTATTGTTTTACTAGTTCTGATTGTTGTTACAAGCGGAATTCAGACAATATTACCATTATATCAACACGCTATTCACTCCTGTTTAAACCAAAAAGGGTTCTATCTTGCTTAATATACGGAACCACTAAAGTTCTACATAGAACCCTTTTATAGGGTTATTTGATCAGAACTCTAGAGGTTCTTCTTCGCTGAATTGATCTTCATCATATCCAACACACTGGTGGTCAGGGAGGCATCTCTTTGTTTGAAGAATGGCCCGCGTCAACTCTGGCTTACTTTTTTACAATACATTACAATACAATACATACATTACAATACAACTTTGTCCATTAGTTACAGCAAACAACAAAAAGGTATCTTCTGCTCCGTTCTTAACGCAGTTGTGCGCAGAGTTGGCTGAGGTGATCTTGGGGAATAACGATGGAATTCGCTACAGTGTTGAGACACCAAACTTTATTGTTCAATTAGCTTTTTGCGTTACGGTCAGGGACAGTATGAGTGTAGCCAGATCCTTTTCACTCGCTATCCTCATTTCAATTTGTGGTTCACCAGATTTGTAATCATCCTCGAGACGAGGGACAGATGAACGACCTGCTAGCTAGCGAAGCTAGTCGGTACAGCTCGGTAAGCTAGCTAGCTACTCTACCAGCAGCATCCTAGTTATCCTAGCTAGTCGGTACAGCTAGGTAAGCTAGCTAGCTACTCTACCAGCAGCATCCTAGTTATCCTGTCCTCCCTCTCTCGTTGATGGATGCTGGCTACCTCTGTCCGGTTCTCCTCTCTTCACTAGATAGACGGTAACTTTAGTGTTTAACCCCTCTGTGTCCATGGATCAATCTTTTCAATATTATTTTCGGGCGCCTCAAGCAGGCTGGACACATTCAATTTTTTTTATTCCCAGCTGCCTCACCAATGTCTGGAAGTGAATTAATAACTTTTATTTGCTAAATA
Source organism: Salmo trutta (assembly GCF_901001165.1). NCBI lineage: Eukaryota > Metazoa > Chordata > Actinopteri > Salmoniformes > Salmonidae > Salmo > Salmo trutta. The sequence goes on along the minus strand of NC_042971.1, from coordinate 6,404,541 downwards.
TTTCCAATAGATGGCAGCATAAGACCGCAAAGCATCAGTTATAGGCTACAAGCAGCAATATGATTGACATAAAATAGCATGCAACACCAATAAATTACATTATGCAACCCTCCCGGTTAGCAAATTTACCTCGCTTGCGCGAGAAGGCAGAGTGGCTAGCTGCTGGTGGATGAATTTGACCATTAATATAACGATGATCAATAGGTTTTAATATTAATTTAGTCACCTCTGGTCGACAAAAACGTATTTTCCTAGTACATTCATTAAGTGTAATTTAAAAACAGTAATCTGTTAAATGCTTTTTCAGTCCTTCCTCTTGCGTTGGCAGTGTGTAAAGGGACAGAAAGAAGCTCACACAGGAGTTTTCCTGTCAGGGGGAGTGGTGATGCATCCAGGGAGAAACTGATCTTCTGAAATGTCATTTGTGGTCTTATGCTGCCATCTATTGGAATTATGTAGCAACTGCAGTAGTACTGAATAATGTGTAATTCCTTACTAAAGTGGTAATTTCTCGCAAAATATAACATTTTCTATTTCATTTTACCGCTTACAACCATAAAATAATAATTTATTGCTTAAAACAAACAATGAAACTGTAATAAACCAAAAACATTATACATTTAGTTAATGATATAAAAAAACTATTTATTTAGATGAGAGACATTACTGCCAAAGTAACAGCCGTGTAGACAAAGAAGAGCTCTCCAGTAGGAACCAACACATTCAAAGGCCATTTTCTCAAAAGTGAGATACAAATGTATCATCTTTCAAAGCAGAATGACTTTCCCATTGTTCCTCACCTGTATTGTACGATATACCATTTTCTAGCTCTGAGTCTCCACTATTATCCAATGTGAAAAAAAAACATTTCAAATTTTGCTACATAAGACAGAATTGAGCCGGTCGGTCACATTTGACTGTGTAAAACCTAGCAGTACTACTGATTTCTCTGAGAGTGAGGCAGATATATATTATTACTTGAAATCATCAAGTGATATATTTTAAACAAATACATGTCTGTCATTGAACAACCCCATGCCATGATTAGATAGTGAAAAAACACATTCATAATTTCTTTAAACAATAAAAGCTCATTTACGAACATTCCTGAAAATTGATATGTAGCGTTTTGGAATAAAACCCTTCAATTACTTTCAATACCATTTAGTACTCCCAACAGTTACAATGTTGTATTTTAATATGTAAATATACAATAAATCGCGGAACAACTGCAAAATGCGGAGCACCATAGGCTGGAAACCACTGATCTGAAACCATTAGGATTTTCAGCAATGCACTGTGGGGGCACTGTGGGGACACTGTGGGGACAGACATAAATCTCTTGGCATGTTTTATTGACTATATATGTTGTCTCTGACCTGGTATCAGTGACATGACATTATCATCTTTAGTCTAGATTAGACTAGAGACTGAAGGTCTGTTTCTGTTGTGTTGAAGCCCAATCCATCAGGAGAGACCAGACTCACCCAGCTCTCTGTCCATGAATAGTGACGGGTCTATGGACGTTTTCTATGATTGCGAAGACGGAGACTTATCAGGGTAAGTAGACTCCACTCTATGATACTGCCAATTACATGCAACAAGGGAGACATTTCTTCAATCACAGAGTAAATACAGACAAGGTTTTAAAAATCTAACTTTAAAAGTGTATATTCTGTTAACTCATACCCAAATAATGTTGTTGACACGCCCTTTACTCATATTTGTGGCCATAGCATAAATTGGAGAAAAATACTTAAAAAACCCCACCTCAAACTTGTATCTCAATCTGACCGTTTAAAAAATGCTGCTATTTCCTCGTAGAACTTGATTGCTCTTTGGCAGAGCTGACCAATCAGCGGTCTATTTATGAGAATATTTGTAATGATTGTTATACGCCCACAGCATTCTGTTGTTGGGGTACGCCCACACCATTCCCATTCAACATACTGTCCGGACCTCTGGCAGTCTTTATAGGGGTGCCACAGGATTCAATTGTCGGGCCAACTCTTTTCTCTGTATATATCAATGATGTCGCTCTTGCTGCTGGTGATTCTCTGATCCACATCTATGCAGACGACACCATTCTGTATACATCTGGCACTTCCTTGGACTTTGTGTTAAAAAACCTCCAAACGAGCTTCAGTGCCATACAGCACTCCTTCCGTGGCCTCCAACTGCCCTTAAATACTAGTAAAATTAAATGCATGCTTTCAAACGATTTCTGCCCGCAACCTCCCGCCCGACTAGCATCACTACTCTGGACGGTTCTGACGTAGAATATGTGGACAACTACAAATATCTAGGTGTCTGGTTAAACTGTAAACTCTCCTTCCAGACTCACATTAACCTGTTCGCTATAGGGGGCAGTATTTTCACGGCCGGATGAAAAACGTACCCAAATTAAACGGCCTACTACTCGGACCCAGAGTCAAATATTTGCATATTATTAGTAGATTTGGATAGAAAACACTCTGAAGTTTCTAAAACTGTTAGAATGGTGTCTGAGTATAACAGAACTCATATGGCAGGCAAAAACCTGAGAAGATTCCAAGCAGGAAGTGGCCTGTTTGCGAATTTGTAGTCCTTCTTTTGCTTCTCTATCGAAACTACAGTATCTGAGCTGTTACGTGGCACTTTCTAAGGCTTCCATTGGCTCTCTAAAGCGTTCAGAAAGCGGATTGAGGCGTCTCTGGGCAAAGTATAGGAGCACAGTTTGTCAGTGGTCAGTCTGGTGACTAAGAGATTGGAGATGCACGTTCACAAGACCATGCTGTTTTTTATTTTCGTCTTTGAATGAATACACTATTGTCCGGATGGAATATTATCGCTATTTTACGAGAGAAATAGCATAAAAATTGATTTTAAACAGCGTTTGACAAGCTTCTAAGTACGGTAAAGGAACATTTAGATTTTTTTTGTCTCGATATGCGCTCGCGCGTTACCCTTTGGATAGTGTCTTGAACGCACGAACAAAACGCCGCTGTTTGGATATAACTATGGATTATTTGGGACCAAACCAACATTTGTTATTGAAGTAGATGTCCTGGGAGTGCATTCTGACGAAGAACACCAAAGGTAATAACATTTTTCTTATAGTAAATCTGACTTTGGTGAGTGCTAAACTTGCTGGGTGTCTAAATAGCTAGCCCTGTGATGCCGGGCTATCTACTTAGAATATTGCAAAATGTGCTTTCACCGAAAAGCTATTTTAAAATCGGACATATCGAGTGCATAGAGGAGTTCTGTATCTATAATTCTTAAAATAATTGTTATGCTTTTTGTGAACGTTTATCGTGAGTAATTTAGTAAATGTTTAGTAAATTCACCGGAAGTTTGCGGGGGGTATGCTAGTTCTGAACGTCACATGCTAATGTAAAAAGCTGGTTTTTGATATAAATATGAACTTGATTGAACAAAACATGCATGTATTGTATAACATAATGTCCTAGGTGTGTCATCTGATGAAGATCATCAAAGGTTAGTGCTGCATTTAGCTGTGGTTTGGGTTTATGTGACATTATATGCTAGCTTGAAAAATGGGTGTCTGATTATTTCTGGCTGGGTACTCTGCTGACATAATCTAATGTTTTGCTTTCGTTGTAAAGGCTTTTTGAAATCGGACAGTGTGGTTAGATTAATGAGAGTCTTGTCTTTAAAATGGTGTAAAATAGTCATATGTTTGAGAAATTGAAGTAATAGCATTTCTAAGGTATTTGAATAACGCGCCACAGGATTCCACTGGCTGTTACGTAGGTGGGACGATTTCGTCCCGCCGACCCTAGAGAGGTTAATGGCCAGGGAGAGTATGAGTGTAGCCAGATCCTTTTCACTCGCTATTCTTGTTTCATTTTGTGAATCACAGGATTCGTCATCTTCCTCGAGACGAGGGACAGATGAATGACCTGCTAGCTAGCCAAGCTACTCGGTACAGCTCGGTAAGCTAGCTAGCTACTCTCCCAGCAGCATCCTAGTTAACCTAGCTAGTCGGTACAGCTAAGTAAGCTAGCTAGTTGCTCTACCAGCAGCATCCTAGTTATTCTAGTTACCACTACTTCATCACCAGCTGTCTGCATTTCTTGTGGACCGATGGAGCTCCACGGTTGTTTCTTCCACCTGTTAAATCCCGTGGAGGGCTTCTCTCTATCATTGATGGATGCTGGCTACCTCTGTCCGGTTCTCCTCTCTTCACTAGATGGACGGTAACTTTAGTGTTTAACCCCTCTGTGTCCAAGGACCGAACTTTTGAATATTATTTTCGGGGCGCCTCAAGTAGGCTGGACACATGACATTTTCAACAACGCTTTTTTGTTGTTGATAAAAACTAGTTCATTAGAACCGCCATGGAGCCCAGTTTTATAACACTACCTTATGTCTCTAGTTAAGACATAATCGCTAAAAGACAGACCTTATTCCAGGTCATTTTTCACCCTGCCAGCTCCCATTAGTTCTATTGAGCACAGTGGCACCAACTCATCTTCTGAAAGTTCTATTCCCACCTCATTGTTCTGCTTCACAATGCCAGCTTCTCTATTGTTTATCAACGAGACCTGCCAGCGTTAACCATAAACACCAACCTCAAATAACTTATTGTCAACAGAATTATGGCTACTTGGTGATCATGCTCACTGTTCAACTGTGTAGTAATCAACATTCTAAACAATGCCTGGCACATACCCATCAAGTGTTAAACATGTTCTGGTCATGGTTAACCATTTGTGTTTTCAGAAAAAGAAATAAACAAAACACATGTCCCTTTTCTCTTTTTCAAAATGTGGCTGATTTAAACAGCCATAATACTTTTTTTTATTAAGAAATAACACTTTTTTTTTTTACTAGTTGTTGTTTCTAAATGGCTGCTGGGTAATTTGATATGCACCGAAGTCTTCGTTCGTAGGCATCGAACTGAGCGAATGCTGCGCAGGTTCACTGAGTTGCAAACCAAATGGACAGGTCTAGCTCATTGATTTGTAGATCTGACACAGTTGCTACCTCAGATTATGAGCCTAGCAGGTGTCGTGAATGAGTTATGTAGTATCCACAGAAGGCCACAGGGAGGGGCTAGAGAGCTATAAACCCATACTATTTGTTACCTTAAAAACCCTGAACCTAACAATCAATCAAATTTATTTATAAAGCCCTTTTTACATCAGTAGATTTCACAAAAACAGAAAGTGCTGTACAGAAACTCTAACCTTTCGCATTAACTATTTTAGCCTTAACCATTTTAGCCTTAACCCTAGTCCTAGGTATTAACTATTTAACCCTAACCCTAGGGTAGGATAGCCTAGAACACTTTTAGAACCTATTTTAGTAATAATATTATGTTAGGAAATAGCGGTTCGATGAATTACTACGTTTTTCTCAACCAGAGGTGACTGAATTAATGTTCAGGCTTATTGATAATCGTTATAGTAATGAAGTATAATTTCAGAACATGAGCATAAAAACAGGTAATAATTAACATTAATCATAACTATATTACTTCAGAGTAATCTGTTAAATGCTTTTTCAGTCCTTCCTCTTGCGTTAGCAGTGTGGAAAGGGACAGAAAGAAGAGTTTTCCTGTGAGGGGGAGTGGTGGTGTATCCAGGGAGAAAACTAAACTAATATTCTGAAATCTAATTTGTGGTCTTATGCTGCCATCTATTGGAATTATGTAGCAACTGCAGTAGTACTGAATAATGTGTAATGCCTTACTGAAGTAGTAATTATATAACATTTTCTAGTTCATTTTACCACTTACAACCATAAAATAACCATTTATAGCATAACAATGAAACTGACGTAAACCAAAAAACACCATACATTTAGTTAATTATATATATATATATATATATATATGAACCATATATATATATATATATATATATATATATATATATATATATATATATATATATATAACTATTTATTTAGATGGGTGACATTATCTGCCAAAGTAAAAGCCCTGTAGACAAAGAAGAGCTCTCCAGTAGGAACCAAAACATTCAAGGGACATTTTCTCAAAAGTGAGATTACAAGTTCATCATCTTTCAAAGCAGAATGACTTTCCCATTGTTCCTCACCTGTAGTGTACGATATTACATTTCAGTCATTTAGCAGACGCTCTTATCCAGAGCGACTTACAGTAGTGAAAGCATACATTTCATGCATTTTTTTTTTGTACTGGCCCCCCGTGGGAATCAAACCCACAACCCTGGCGTTGCAAACACCATGCTGGCGTTGCAAACACCATGCTCTACTAACTCAGCCACAGGGACCTACCATTTTCTAGCTCTGACTCTCTACTTTTATCCAATGTAAAAAAACACAATTTCAAATGTTGCTACATAAGACTGAATCGAGCCGGTCGGTAATAATAAACATGAATCATCGTTATATTAGTTCACAGTAATCTGTTAAATGCTTTTTCAGTTCTTCCTCTTGCGGTAGCAGTGTGGAAAGGGACAGAAAGAAGCGCGGGGAGTGGTGGTGTATCCAGGGAGAAAACTAAACTAATATTCTGAAATGTCATTTGTGGTCTTATGCTCCCATCTATTGGAATCTTTTACTACATAAGACCGAATCGAGATGGTAGATCACATTTGAATGTGTTAAATCAGATATATATTATTACTGTATTAAACCTAGCAGTACTACTGATTTCTCTGAGAGTGAGGCAGATATATATTATTACTGTATTAAACCTAGCAGGACTACTGCTTTCTCTGAGAGGCAGATATATATTATTACTGTGTTAAACCTAGCAGTACTACTGATTTCTCTGAGAGTGAGACAGATATATATATATTTACTGTGTTAAACCTAGCAGTACTACTGATTTCTCTGAGAGTGAGGCAGATATATATTATTACTGTGTTAAACCTAGCAGTACTACTGATTTCTCTGAGAGTGAGGCAGATATATATTATTACTGTATTAAACCTAGCAGTACTACTGATTTCTCTGAGAGTGAGGCAGATATATATTATTACTGTGTAAAACCTAGCAGTACTACTGATTTCTCTGAGAGTGAGGCAGATATATATTATTACTGTGTTAAACCTAGCAGTACTACTGATTTCTCTGAGAGTGAGGCAGATATATATTATTACTGTATTAAACCTAGCAGTACTACTGATTTCTCTGAGAGTGAGGCAGATATTATTACTGTATAAAACCTAGCAGTACTACTGATTTCTCTGAGAGTGAGGCAGATATATATTATTACTGTATAAAACCTAGCAGTACTACTGATTTCTCTGAGAGGCAGATATATATTATTACTGTATTAAACCTAGCAGTACTACTGATTTCTCTGAGAGGCAGATAAATGTTATTACTGTATTAAACCTAGCAGTACTACTGATTTCTCTGAGAGGCAGATATATATTATTACTGTGTTAAACCTAGCAGTACTACTGATTTCTCTGAGAGGCAGATATATATTATTACTGTGTTAAACCTAGCAGTACTACTGATTTCTCTGAGAGACAGAGATATATTATCACTGTGTTAAACCTAGCAGTACTACTGATTTCTCTGTGAGGCAGATATATATTATTACTGTGTTAAACCTAGCAGTACTACTGATTTCTCTGTGAGGCAGATATATATTATTACTGTGTTAAACCTAGCAGTACTACTGATTTCTCTGAGAGGCAGTTATATATTATTACTGTGTAAAACCTAGCAGTACTACTGATTTCTCTGAGAGACAGATATATAGTATTACTGTGTTAAACCTAACAGTACTACTGATTTCTCTGAGAGGCAGATATATATTATTACTGTATTAAACCTAACAGTACTACTGATTTCTCTGAGAGGCAGATATATATTATTACTGTGTAAAACCTAGCAGTACTACTGATTTCTCTGAGAGACAGATATATATTATCACTGTGTTAAACCTAGCAGTACTACTGATTTCTCTGTGAGGCAGATATCTATTATTACTGTGTTAAACCTAGCAGTACTACTGATTTCTCTGAGAGTGAGGCAGATATATATTATTACTGTATAAAACCTAGCAGTACTACTGATTTCTATGAGAGGCAGATATATATTATTACTGTGTTAAACCTAGCAGTACTACTGATTTCTCTGAGAGTGAGGCAGATATATATTATTACTGTATAAAACCTAGCAGTACTACTGATTTCTCTGAGAGGCAGATATATATTATTACTGTATTAAACCTAGCAGTACTACTGATTTCTCTGAGAGGCAGATATATATTATTACTGTGTTAAACCTAGCAGTACTACTGATTTCTCTGAGAGTGAGGCAGATATATATTATTACTGTGTAAAACCTAGCAGTACTACTGAGTTCTCTGAGAGACAGAGATATATTATCACTGTGTTAAACCTAGCAGTACTACTGATTTCTCTGAGAGGCAGATATATATTATTACTGTGTAAAACCTAGCAGTACTACTGAGTTCTCTGAGAGACAGAGATATATTATCACTGTGTTAAACCTAGCAGTACTACTGATTTCTCTGTGAGGCAGATATATATTATTACTGTGTTAAACCTAGCAGGTCTACTGATTTCTCTGTGAGGCAGATATATATTATTACTGTGTTAAACCTAGCAGTACTACTGATTTCTCTGAGAGGCAGTTATATATTATTACTGTATTAAAGCTAGCAGTATTACTGATTTCTCTGAGAGACAGATATATATTATTACTGTATTAACCCTAGCAGTACTACTGATTTCTCTGAGAGGCAGATATATATTATTACTGTGTAAAACCGAGCAGTACTACTGAGTTCTCTGAGAGACAGAGATATATTATTACTGTGTTAAACCTAGCAGTACTACTGATTTCTCTGAGGGGCAGATACATGTTATTACTGTATTAAACCTAGCAGTACTACTGATTTCTCTGAGAGGCAGATATATATTATTACTGTATTAAACCTAGCAGTACTACTGATTTCTCTGAGAGGCAGATATATATTATTACTGTGTAAAACCTAGCAGTACTACTGATTTCTCTGAGAGACAGATATATATTATCACTGTGTTAAACCTAGCAATACTACTGATTTCTCTGTGAGGCAGATGTCTATTATTACTGTGTTAAACCTAGCAGTAGTACTGATTTCTCTGAGAGTGAGGCAGATATATATTATTACTGTGTTAAACCTAGCAGTACTACTGATTTCTCTGAGAGGCAGATATATATTATTACTGTATTAAACCTAGCAGTACTACTGATTTCTCTGAGAGACAGATATATAGTATTACTGTGTTAAACCTAACAGTACTACTGATTTCTCTGAGAGGCAGATATATATTATTACTGTATTAAACCTAACAGTACTACTGATTTCTCTGAGAGGCAGATATATATTATTACTGTGTAAAACCTAGCAGTACTACTGATTTCTCTGAGAGACAGATATATATTATCACTGTGTTAAACCTAGCAGTACTACTGATTTCTCTGTGAGGCAGATATCTATTATTACTGTGTTAAACCTAGCAGTACTACTGATTTCTCTGAGAGTGAGGCAGATATATATTATTACTGTATTAAACCTAGCAGTACTACTGATTTCTCTGAGAGTGAGGCATATATATTTTATTACTGTATTTAACCTAGCAGTACTACTGATTTTCTCTGAGAGTGAGGCAGATATATATTATTACTTTGTTAAACCTAGCAGTACTACTGATTTCTCTGAGAGGCAGATATATATTATTACTGTATTAAACCTAGCAGTACTACTTATTTCTCAGAGAGTGAGGCAGATATATATTATTACTGTGTTAAACCTAGCAGTACTACTGATTTCTCTGAGAGGCAGATATATATTATTACTGTATTAAACCTAGCAGTACTACTGATTTCTCTGAGAGTGAGGCATATATATTTTATTACTGTATTTAACATAGCAGTACTACTGATTTTTCTGAGAGTGAGGCAGATATATATTATTACTGTATTAAACCTAGCAGTACTACTGATTTCTCTGAGAGGCAGATATATATTATTACTGTATTAAACCTAGCAGTACTACTGATTTCTCAGAGAGTGAGGCAGATATATGTTATTACTGTGTTAAACCTAGCAGTACTACTGATTTCTCTGAGAGGCAGATATATATTATTACTGTATTAAACCTAGCAGTACTACTGATTTCTCTGAGAGTGAGGCAGATATGTATTATTACTGTGTTAAACCTAGCAGTACTACTGATTTCTCTGAGAGGCAGATATATATTTTTACTGTGTTAAACCTAGCAGTACTACTGATTTCTCTGAGAGGCAGATATATATTATTACTGTGTATAACTTAGCAGTACTACTGATTTCTCTGAGAGTGAGGCAGATATTTATTATTACTGTATTAAACCTAGCAGTACTACTGATTTCTCTGAGAGGCAGATATATATTATTACTGTATTAAACCTAGCACTACTACTGATTTCTCTGAGAGTGAGGCAGATATATATTATTACTGTATTAAACCTAGCAGTACTACTGATTTCTCAGAGAGTGAGGCAGATATATATTATTACTGTATTAAACCTAGCAGTACTACTGATTTCTCTGAGAGGCAGATACATATTATTACTGTATTAAACCTAGCAGTACTACTGATTTCTCAGAGAGTGAGGCAGATATATATTATTACTGTATTAAACCAAGCAGTACTACTGATTTCTCTGAGAGGCAGTTATATATTATTACTGTGTTAAACCTAGCAGTACTACTGATATCTCTGATAGGCAGATATATATTATTACTGTATTAAACCGAGCAGTACTACTGATTTCTCTGAGAGGCAGATATATATTATTACTGTATTAAACCTAGCAGTACTACTGATTTCTCAGAGAGTGAGGAAGATATATATTATTACTGTGTTAAACCTAGCAGTACTACTGATTTCTCTGAGAGTGAGGCAGATATATATTATTACTGTGTTAAACCTAGCAGTACTACTGATTTCTCTGAGAGTGAGGCAGATATACGTAAAGCATTTTGAAAAATAAAAAAATTTGACTGAAATGAAACCATCAAATGATACATAATAAACATACACATGTCGGTCATAGAAAAATTGCATGCCATGATTAGGGAGTTAAAAAAAACCTATCTCATTTATAATTTCTTGAAACAATAAAAGTTAACTTCTGAACGTTTCTGAAAGTGATATATAGCGTTTTGTAATGAAACTCTTCTTATGTTTCCCCATCTGAGCTCAGAGCAGATGAGAGATGTAATGTTTGTCTCTGTTGTGTTGAAGACCAATCAAGCAGGAGAGACCAGCCTCCCCTGTACCCAGCTGTGTGTCCATGAAGAGTGACTGGTCTATGGACTGTCCTATACGATTTAGAGAGGGAGACTTTTCTACTGAACAAAGGTAAGAAGCACTCATGGGTCATGGTCAGTGAGTTAAACAACACTGTCTCTAGTCATTTCTCCTCTCCCATTTTCACATTTATTTTTGTTGTTTTCATAATCCACAGGCTAATCCTTTTATCCATTTATATATTCCTAAAACAATATTAAACAAACACATTGTTCCCTCCACGTGTGTGTGTGTGTGTGTGTGTGTGTGTGTGTGTGTGTGTGTGTGTGTGTGTGTGTGTGTGTGTGTGTGTGTGTGTGTGTGTGTGTGTGTGTGTGTGTGTACTGTAATCTCATGTTTTGTCCACAGAAACCAACAGGAGAGATCAGAGTCAGAGATTCTCAGTGGTCAGTCTTCCCAGAGTCATCAAACAGACCTGGACTCTATATTCAGTGTATGTGGTCCTGTTATGAACATTAGCTTTTGTTTTCCTCAAGTAAAGTTGATCTGTCAATCATTCATTAATGTGTTAATGAGAAAGCCTTTCTTCTCTTGCTTAACTTATTTTCTTGATTTGTTTTAGTTGCTTGAAGAGAAAATGATGACATTTGTGAAGAACGAGCTGAAGATGTTCAAGAGGATTCTTAGTCCTGAACTCCCAGAAGGCTTTGAGAGTCAGAAGCAGGATAAGGAAGTGGTGGATGCTGAAGATGAGAAGCAGGAGAGCAGTGCCAGAGAGGGGGCTCTGAAGATCACACTGCACGTCCTGAGGAAAATGAACCAGAAGGAGCTCGCTGACACACTGGAGAACTGTAAGATCTGTCTGCCTCATGTTGAATGCTGTTTTATAACATTTAAAAGCTGTAGCTAAAGTACAGCTAAAATAGCTGTGTAACTCAATGATATTGTAGCAGCCTTAACACAACACCTAGTGACCTCATCAAGTAGCAGCAGGGATGTGTTGTGGTGATTAATTTAGAGAGAGAGAGACAACATTAATAATACCATCAATAACACCAATAATAATATAATCAGTCACACCAGTCTGTAATGCATTAAGAAAACATTTACACATTTATACAGTCAGTTAAGAGAATAAATGATTATAATTTAAAATGTTATAACAGTCCTACAATACTGTAGACATTAAAACAGACAGTAATATTAATATCCTCTGTGTTATTTCTAGATTCAGATGATCCTGCTGTGATTTGCCAACGTGAACTCAAATCTAATCTAAAGAAGAAGTTTCAATGTGTATTTGAGGGGATCGCTAAACAAGGAAACCCATCACTTCTCAATAAGATCTACACAGAGCTCTACATCACAGAGGGTGGAACAGGAGAGGTCAATAATGAACATGAGCTGAGACAGATTGAGACAACAACCAGGAAACAAGCAAGACCAGAGTCTGCAATCAAATGTAACGACATCTTCAAACCCTTAACTGGACAAGACAAACTCATCAGAACTGTGCTGACAAAGGGAGTCGCTGGCATTGGAAAAACAGTCTCTGTGCAGAAGTTCATTCTGGACTGGGCTGAAGGAAAAGCAAATCGGGATGTTCAATTTGTATTTTCACTCCCTTTCCGGGAGCTGGATTTGATGAAAGGAGACAAACACACTTTCATTGAACTTCTCAATCACTTCTCAATGGAAACCAAACAATCAAGAATCTCCAACTACGACAAGTACAAAGTTCTGTTCGTCTTTGATGGTTTGGATGAGTGCCGACTGCCCCTAGACTTCCAGAAAAACAAGATCTGTTGTGACGTCACAGAGTCAACCTCAGTGGATGCTCTGCTGACAAATCTCATCAAGGGAAATCTGCTTCCCTCTGCTCTCATCTGGATAACTACCCGACCTGCAGCAGCCAATAAGATCCCTTCAGGGTGTGTTGACCAGGTGACAGAGGTACGAGGGTTCAATGACCCACAGAAGGAGGAGTACTTCAGGAAGAGATTCAGTGATGAGGAGCTGGCCAGCAGAATCATCTCACACATAAAGACATCAAGGAGCCTCCACATCATGTGCCACATTCCAGTCTTCTGTTGGATTTCTGCAATAGTCCTTGAACCCATGCTGAAACATAAGAGAGAAGAGATGCCCAAGACTCTGACTGAGATGTACACACACCTTGTGGTGTTTCATACCAAACAGAAGAATGAAAAGTATCTTGGGAAAGAAGAGACAGGTCAACACTTGAATAATGAGAGCATTCTGTCACTGGGAAAACTGGCTTTTCAACAGCTTGTGAATGGCAATCTGATTTTCTATGAAGAAGACCTGAAAGAGGCTGGCATTGATGTCAGTGAAGCCTCAGTGTACTCAGGATTGTGCACACAGATCTTTAAAGAGGAATGTGGGCTGTACAAGGACAAGGTGTACTGCTTCGTGCATCTGAGCATTCAGGAGTTTCTGGCTGCTGTATATGTGTTCCTCTCATTCATCAACAACAATGAGAATCTAATGAACAAACTGAAAACAAAAGATGAGCCTGAAGTTACTTTCTACAAGAGTGCTGTGGATAAAGCATTACAAAGTGAGATGGGAAACCTGGACCTGTTCCTCCGCTTCCTTCTGGGCCTCTCACTGGAGTCCAATCAGAAGCACTTACTAGGTCTACTGACAAACACAAGAAGCACCTCACAGAGCCATGAAGAAACAGTCAAGTACATCAAGGAGAAGATCAGGGAGAATCCCTCTCCAGAGAGGTGCATCAATCTGTTCCACTGTCTGAATGAACTGAATGACCATTCTCTAGTGGAGGAGATCCAAAGCTACCTGAGCTCAGGAAGTCTTTCAAAACCCAACCTGTCACCTGCACAGTGGTCAGCTCTGGTCTTTGTGTTGCTGACTTCAGAAAAGGAGCTGGATGTGTTTGACCTGAAGAAATTCTCCAGATCAGAGGAAGGTCTTCTGAGGCTGCTGCCAGTGGTCAAAGCCTCCAGAGCTGTTCTGTGAGTACATCAAATGACATATAAGAACTAATCATCAGGAAGAAATATTATGTTTAGAGAAAAATCTGTATTATAATATGTATATAATATTATATTGAAAAACATATTGAATGAATGCATTGATTTTCACATTAGTATAACAATATGACCATATAATTCTAGGACACGGAAGATGAATCTATATGCTGTCTGAGAGAATAAACCAAATGAATCTTCCATTGTCCTTCTACACTACTCGTTAAATTAACAGTATGTTTGTGAAGTCATGATGATCTTTTTGTCAGGCTGTCAGGCTGTGGAGTCACAGAGGAAGGCTGTGATTCTCTGGCCTCAGCTCTGAAGTCAAACCCCTCACACCTGAGAGAGCTGGACCTGAGTAACAATGACCTGAAGGATTCAGGAGTGGAGCTGCTCTCTGCTGGACTGGGGAATCCCCACTGTAAACTGGAGACTCTGAGGTCAGTATTCCTGTAGTTAGTCAACAAGTGATAACTGTTCACCAGATCCACATGTGTTTTCCAGGCACACATAGTCCACACCATATGTGTTTGGACAGTGAAGCTTACAGTTTTACATTTGGTGCTATGCTCCAGCATTTTGGATTTGAGATACAATGTTTAATATAAAGGTATTCATACATATATTTTACCGTTTAGATATGAAAGCACTTTATGTATCTAGTTCTCCCATTTAAAGAAGTCTTAATTATTTGGACAAATTCACTTATATTCTATTAAAGTAGTCATAAGTTTAGTATTTGGTCCCATATTCCATGCCTGCATTGAATTACATCAAGCTTGCGCTATGCTCCAGAATTTTGAACTGTGTATGTGTGTGTCCTGTGTGTGTGTGTCCTGTGTGTGTGTGTGTCCAGTGTGTGTGTGTCCTGTGTGTGTGTGTGTGTGTCCAGTTTGTCCTGTGTGTGTGTGTCCTGTGTGTGTGTGTGTGTCCAGTATGTGTGTGTGTGTGTGTGTGTGTGTCCTATGTGTGTGTGTGTGTCCAGTGTGTGTCCAGTGTGTGTGTGTGTGTGTCCTGTGTGTGTGTGTCCAGTTTGTCCTGTGTGTGTGTCCTGTGTGTGCATCCTGTGTGTGTGTGTCCTGTGTGTGTGTCCAGTGTGTGTGTATGTCCAGTGTGTGTGTGTGTGCGTGTGTGTACACATGTATCACTTAATGAACTCTCACACACACACACACACACAGACACTAAGGCTGGGCGATATGGCCAAAATATTACATCACCGTGTTTCAAAATAAATTTGACGGTATTTTTAGTTTTTGAATAGTAAAAGTTGTACATTTTCTTTATGAGTAGTGAGTGATCCCAGGGTGCTTTATGAGTAGTGAGTGATCCCAGGGTGCTTTATGAGTAGTGAGTGATCCCAGGGTGCTTTATGAGTAGTGAGTGATCCCAGGGTGCTTTATGAGTAGTGAGTGATCCCAGGGTGCTTTATGAGTAGTGAGTGATCCCAGGGTGGTTTATGAGTAGTGAGTGATTTCAATGTGTCTTTCTCCATTCTGATTGGTTTATACTTTTCAATACAACTTCAACCCCAAAAAATGTCAGCACTTTCATCATTTCTGCATTAAAATGTTATCTTCACTGTCAAAATAGATATGGTGTGGACTGTATACTCAATACAATCTAAATCTGATACCTCACTGTCTGTCTTTTGACTGATACTGCTTTTTAAACTGGTCTGGTCAGTCTACTCAAATATTTGTACTATACATGTTTCTATCTGCAGGCAATACTTTGATCATTTGTCATTTTTAATATGATACATTAATTTATGAATAGATATGGAAGGTTTCAGGACACTGATATCTGAAAATGTAGAAAAATTATACTGCCACTATTTTCACCACCAAAGAATATCAGTGTGATTTTAATATGATTTGACTCTTTGCAGGCTGTCAGGCTGTCTAGTCACAGAGGAAGGCTGTGCTTCTCTGGTCTCAGCTCTGAGGTCAAACCCCTCACACCTGAGAGAGCTGGACCTGAGCTACAATCACCCAGGAGTCTCAGTAGTCAGACTGCTCTCTGCTGGACTGGGGGATCCACACTGCAGACTGGAGAAACTCAAGTATGTAGAGGGTTTATGTCAATGTTCATATCAGACATGTTTGACTTTTCAGGCTAGTTAGGACAAACATTCTGACCACCACTTGGACAAAGTTATATGCTGACTGTGTGTGTGTGTCCACTGTCTGTGTGTTTCCTGTATGTG
Organism: Salmo trutta; assembly: GCF_901001165.1. Lineage (NCBI taxonomy): Eukaryota > Metazoa > Chordata > Actinopteri > Salmoniformes > Salmonidae > Salmo > Salmo trutta. The sequence goes on along the minus strand of NC_042971.1, from coordinate 6,388,056 downwards.
TGTATCTCCAGTGTGTGTATGTGTCCTTTTTTGTGTTGGTCCAGTGGCAATCTCTCAATGACATACACACACACACTGGACACACACACACACACACACTGGAGACACACACACACACTGGACACACACACACACACACACACACACACACACACTGGACAAACACACACTGGACAAACACACACTGGACACACACACACTGGACACACACACACACACACACACTGGACAAACACACACTGGACACACACACACATTGGACACACACACAGACACACACAATGGACACACACACACTGGAGACACACACACACACACACTTTAGACGCACACACACACATTGTTTGTGTTTCCATTGTGTGTGTGTGTCCATTGTGTGTGTGTGTGTCCATTGTGTGTGTGTGTCCATTGTGTGTGTGTGTCCATTGTGTGTGTGTGTGTCCATTGTGTGTGTGTGTCCATTGTGTGTGTGTGTGTGTCCATTGTGTGTGTGTGTGTGTCCATTGTGTGTGTGTGTGTCCATTGTGTGTGTGTGTGTGTGTCCATTGTGTGTGTGTGTGTGTGTGTCCATTGTGTGTGTGTGTGTGTGTGTCCATTGTGTGTGTGTGTGTCCATTGTGTGTGTGTGTGTCCATTGTGTGTGTGTGTGTGTGTCCATTGTGTGTGTGTGTGTCCATTGTGTGTGTGTCCATTGTGTGTGTGTGTGTCCATTGTGTGTGTGTGTGTGTCCATTGTGTGTGTGTGTCCATTGTGTGTGTGTGTGTGTGTGTCCATTGTGTGTGTGTGTGTCCATTGTGTGTGTGTGTGTGTGTCCATTGTGTGTGTGTGTGTGTGTCCATTGTGTGTGTGTGCATGTCCAGTGTGTGTGTCCAGTGTGTGCATGTCCAGTGTGTGCATGTCCAGTGTGTGTGTCCAGTGTGTGCATGTCCAGTGTGTGTGTCCAGTGTGTGTGTGTCCTGTGTGTGTTTCCATTGTGTCCTGTGTGTGTGTGTGTTTCCATTGTGTCCTGTGTGTGTGTGTACAGTGTGTGTACAGTGTGTGTGTGTCCTGTGTGTGTGTGTGCGCGTCCATTGTGTGTGTGTGTGTGCGCGTCCATTGTGTGTGTTCCCATTGTGTGTGTGCGCGTCCATTGTGTGTGTGTGTCCAGTGTGTGTGTGTGTGTCCAGTGTGTGTGTGTGTGTCCAGTGTGTGTCCATTTTGTGTGTGTGTGTTTCCATTGTGTGTGTGTGTGTGTGTGTTCATTGTGCGTGTCCATTGTGCGTGTCCAGTGTGTGTGTGTGTTTCCATTGTGTGTGTGTGTGTGTGTGTCCATTGTGCGTGTCCATTGTGCGTGTCCAGTGTGTGTGTGTGCGTGTCCAGTGTGTGTGTGTGCATGTCCAGTGTGTGCGTGTCCAGTGTGTGTGTGTGCGTGTCCAGTGTGTGCGTGTCCAGTGTGTGTGCGTGCGTGTCCAGTGTGTGTGTGTGCATGTCCAGTGTGTGTGTGTGCATGTCCAGTGTGTGCGTGTCCAGTGTGTGTGTGTCCAGTGTGTGTCTAGTGTGTGTGTGTGTGTGTACAGTGTGTGTCTTTCCATTATGTGTGTGTACAGTGTGTGTGTGTCCTGTGTGTGTGTGTGTGTGTTTCCATTGTGTCCTGTGTGTGTGTGTGTGTGTACAGTGTGTGTCTTTCCATTATGTGTGTGTACAGTGTGTGTGTGTCCTGTGTGTGTGTGCGCGTCCATTGTGTGTGTTCCCATTGTGTGTGTGTGCGTCCATTGTGTGTGTGTGTGTGTCCATTCTGTGTGTTTCCATTGTGTATGTGTGTGTGTGTCCAGTATGTGTGTCCGTCCGTGTGTGTGTCTGTCCATTGTGTGTGTGTCCAGTGTGTCCAGTGTGTGTGTGTGTGTGTGTGTGTGTGTGTCCATTGTGTGTGTGTCCATTGTGTGGGTGTGTGTGTCTCCATTGTGTGTCTCCATTGTGTGTCTCCAGTGTGTGTGTGTGTGTGTGTGTGTGTGTGTGTGTGTGTGTGTGTGTGTTCAGGTGTATCCCTCAATGACTGTCTGTTCTTCTGCTTACCGCTACAGTGTGGAACATGGTGGAGAGAACAGAATGAAACCTGGACTTAGAAAATGTGAGTGTTGACTGCTGTGAAGAATATGACTAAGAAAAAGTCTTAATTCAAGTTAAGTCAATGACCACCATCATTACTGACTTGGTCATATTAAATATCATCTGTAGTTCTACAGAAGCACAAATCAGGGACACCAACGTTTACAAAGAGCTGACTTGAGTTGCTTTGACAGTGTGTGTGTCTGTTTATATGTGTGGTGTGTTCCTGTTACGTTAGAAATGTGTGTGTCTGTGTATGTGTGTGTGTGTGTGTTCAGGATGTGTGTTTGTCATGCATTTATACCGGTGTGAGTGTGTGTGTGTGTGTGTGTAATTAATGTGAATAAGTGTGTATTATATTACCATACAGTATAACATGTGATCATTCAACAGGTCTCAAGTTACCTTAACTTCTCCTTTTGATACCTAGAAACATCTACATTAAATGAATTAGTGAAAAGTGAGTTAACATTCTAATGTGAATGATGATGATTTCTAATATTGTGTCTGGTTTCATCCATCAGATGTCTGTGATCTCACACTGGACCTAAACACAGTAGACAGACTCCTCTCTCTGTCTGAGGAGAACAGAAAGGTGACATGTAGGGGAGAGGAGCAGCCGTATCCTGATCACCCAGAGAGATTTGAGGTCTGGGAACAGGTGCTGTGTAGAGAGGGTCTGACTGGGCGCTGTTACTGGGAGGTAGAGTGGACTGGGATAATGGGGGCTGATATAGCAGTGACATATAAAGGAATCAGCAGGAGAGGAAGGGGTGATGACTGTGGTCTTGGATACAATGACAAGTCCTGGAGTCTGTCCTGCTCTGACAACAGTTACATTGCCTGGCATAATAATAATCCCACTATCATAGACGTCCCCTCCTCCAGCCCCTACAGAGTAGGAGTGTATCTGGACTGGTCAGCCGGCACTCTGTCCTTCTATAGAGCCTCCTCTGACACACTGACCCACCTGAACACATTCTACACCACATTCACTGAGCCCCTCTATCCAGGGTTTAAGGTTTATGATGTTGGCTCTTCAGTGTCCCTGAAATAATAACTGGACACACACACACACACACACACACTGGACACACACACACACACACACACACACACACTGGACACACACACACACACACACTGGACAAACACACACACACACACACACACACAGGACACACACACACACACAGGACACACACACACAGGACACACACCCACACACACACACAGGACAAACACACACACACACACACACACTGGACAAACACACACACACACACTGGACAAACACACACACACACACACACACTGGACAAACACACACACACACACACACTGGACAAACACACACACACACACACACACTGGACAAACACACACACACACACACACTGGACAACACACACACACACACACTGGACAACACACACACACACACACTGGACAAACACACACACTGGACACACACACTGGACACACACGGACACACACACTGGACAAACACACACACACACACACACACTGGACAAACACACACACACACACACACTGGACAAACACACACACACACACACTGGACAAACACACACACACACACACACTGGACAAACACACACACACACACACACTGGACAAACACACACACACACTGGACAAACACACACACACACACACTGGACAAACACACACACACACACACACACACACACACTGGACAAACACACACACACACACACACACTGGACAAACACACACACACACACACACACTGGACAAACACACACACAACACACACACACACACACTGGACAAACACACACACACACACACTGGACAAACACACACACACACACACACACACACACACACACACACACTGGACACACACTGGACACACACACACACACACACACTGGACAAACACACACACACACGACAAACACACACACACACTGGACAAACACACACACACACACACACACACACACTGGGGACACACACACTGGACTCACACACACACACACACACACACACACACTGGACTCACACACACACACACACAAACACACACACACACACTGGACAAACACACACACACTGGACAAACAAACACACACACACACTGGACAAACACACACACACACACACACACTACACAAACACACACTACACAAACACACACACACACACACTGGACAAACACACACTGGACAAACACACACTGGACAAACACACACTGGACACACACACACTGGACACACACACACTCACTGGACAAACACACACACACACTGGACAAACAGGACACACACACACAAACACACACTGGACACACACACACACTGGACACACACACACTGGACACACACACAGACACACTGGACAAACACACACACACACACACACACTGGACAAACACACACACACACACTGGACACACACACACACACACTGGACAAACTCAAACACACACACACATGCGCGTCTTCCTATAATTGTGGACCTTGACCCAGGACCTCTTACAATAACACCGTTAAAATACCAATGTGATCATTTGTTGTCTTATGTTGAATAACAAATTGTATAATTATATGTGGACATACGCTCCATAGTTGTACAAGTATACATGGATATATTGTACTTTTCATAATAAAACATACTTGAAACAAGAAAAGACGTGTTATTTGTGAAAACAGTTTAGTTATTGATTTTACATCATGTCTCTGTCAAATATGAAATGAAATACAAAACAATTAAATATGTACAACAGAGTGTTGTGATGCAGGGTTACTATAGCAACAGAGTGTTGTGATGCAGGGTTACTATAGCAACAGAGTGTTGTGATGCAGGGTTACTATAGCAACAGAGTGTTGTGATGCAGGGTTACTATAGCAACAGAGTGTTGTGATGCAGGGTTACTATAGCAACAGAGTGTTGTGATGCAGGGTCACTATAGCAACAGAGTGTTGTAATGCAGGGTCACTATAGCAACAGTGTTGTGATGAAGGGTCACTATAGCAACAGAGTGTGGTGATGCAGGGTCACTATAGCAACCGAGTGTTGTAATGCAGGGTCACTATAGCAACCGAGTGTTGTGATGCAGGGTCACTATAGCAACAGAGTGTTGTGATGCAGGGTCACTATAGCAAAAGAGTGTTGTGATGCAGGGTCACTATAGCAACATAATGTTGTGATGCAGGGTCACTATAGCAACAGTGTTGTGATGTAGGGTCACTATAGCAACAGTGTTGTGATGTAGGGTCACTATAGCAACAGAGTGTTGTGATGCAAGGTCACTCTTCTCACTCTCTGCTCTCTGTTCTCTCTGCTCCCTCTCTCAGCCTGCTATCTGCTCTCTCTCTGCTCCCTCTCTGCTCTCTCTCTCTGCTCTCTGCTTTGCCTGCTCTCTATGCTCTCTGTTCTCTCTGCTCCCTCTGTACTCTCTCTCTGCTCTCTGCTTTTCCTGCTCTCTATGCCCTCTCTGCTCCCTCTCTGCTCTCTCTCTCTCTGCTCTCTCTTTCTCACTCTCTGCTCTCTCTCTCTCACTCTCTGCTCTCTCGCTCGGCTCTCTCTCTGCTCTCAATGCTCTGCTGCTCTCTCTTATCTCTGCTCTCTCTGCCCTCTCTGCTCTCTGTGCTCTCTCTCTCTGTGCTCTCTCTCTCTGTGCTCTCTCTCTCTGTGCTCTCTCTCTCTGTGCTCTCTCTCTCTGCTCTCTCTCTGCTCTCTCTGCCCTCTCTTCTCGCTCTCTCTGCTCTCTCTCTCTTTTCTTTCCCTCTGCTCTCTCTGCTCTCTCTGCTCTCTGTTCTCCGCTCTCTCTCTCTCTGCTCTCTCTGTTCTCTGCTCTCTCTGCTCTCTGCCCTCTCTGCTCTCTCTCTCTCTGTTCTCTGCTCTCCCTCTCTCTCTGTTCTCTCTGCTCTCTCTGCTCTCTGCCCTCTCTGCTCTCTCTCTCAGCCTGCTATCTGCTCTCTCTCTGCTCTCTCAGCCTGCTCTCTGCTCTCTCTCTCAGCCTGCTATCTGCTCTCTCTCTGCTCCCTCTGCTCTCTCTCTGCTCTCTGCTTTTCCTGCTCTCTATGCTCTCTGTTCTCTCTGCTCTCTCTCTGCTCCCTCTCTGCTCTCTCTCTGCTCTCTGCTCTCTCTCTCTGCTCTCTCTCTGCTCTATGCTCTCTATTCTCTCTGCTCTCTATCTCTCTGCTCCCTCTGTACTCTCTCTCTGCTCTCTCGCTCTGCTCTCTGCTTTTGCTGCTCTCTCTTTCTCACTCTCTGCTCTCTCTTTCTCACTCTGCTCTCTCTCTCTTTGCTCTCTGCTCTCTCTCTGCTGTCTCTCTGCTATCTCTCTCTGCTCTCAATGCTCTGCTGCTCTCTCTCTTATCTCTGCTCTCTCTGCTCTCAATGCTCTGCTGCTCTCTCTCTTATCTCTGCTCTCTCTGCCCTCTCTGCCCTCTTTCTCTGTGCTCTCTCTCTCTGCTCTCTCTGCCCTCTCTGCCCTCTCTGCCCTCTCTTCTCGCTCTCTCTGCTCTCTCTCTCTGTGCTCTCTCTCTCTGTGCTCTCTCTCTCTGCTCTCTCTGCCCTCTCTGCCCTCTCTTCTCGCTCTCTCTGCTCTCTCTCTCTTTTCTTTCCCTCTGCTCTCTCTGCTCTCTCTCTGCTCTCTCTTTCTCACTCTCTGCTCTCTCTTTCTCACTCTCTGCTCTCTCACTCTCTGCTCTCTCTCTGCTCTGCTCGCTCTCTGCTCTCTCGCTCGGCTCTCTCTCTGCTCTCAATGCTCTGCTGCTCTCTCTTATCTCTGCTCTCTCTGCCCTCTGTGTTCTCTGCTCTCTGTGCTCTCTGCTCTCTGTGCTCTCTCTCTCTGTGCTCTCTCTCTCTCTGCTCTCTCTCTCTTTTCTTTCCCTCTGCTCTCTCTGTTCTCTGCTCTCTCTGCTTTCCCTCTCTCTCTCTCTGCTCTCTGTTCTCCGCTCTCTCTCTCTCTGCTCTCTCTGTTCTCTCTGCTCTCTCTGCTCTCTGCCCTCTCTGCTCTCTCTCTCAGCCTGCTATCTGCTCTCTCTCTGCTCCCTCTGCTCTCTGCTTTTCCTGCTCTCTATGCTCTCTGTTCTCTCTGCTCTCTCTCTGCTCCCTCTCTGCTCTCTCTCTGCTCTCTGCTCTCTCTCTCTGCTCTCTCTGCTCTATGCTCTCTATTCTCTCTGCTCTCTATCTCTCTGCTCCCTCTGTACTCTCTCTCTGCTCTCTCGCTCTGCTCTCTGCTTTTGCTGCTCTCTCTTTCTCACTCTCTGCTCTCTCTTTCTCACTCTCTGTTCTCTCTCTCTCTTTGCTCTCTGCTCTCTCTCTGCTCTCTCTCTGCTCTCAATGCTCTCTGCTCTGCTGCTCTCTCTCTTATCTCTGCTCTCTGCTCTTTCTGCCCTCTCTGCTCTCTCTGTCTCTCTCTGCTCTCTCTCTCTCTGCTCTCTCTCTCTGCTCTCTCTCTCTCTCTCTGCTCTCTCTCTGCTCTCTCTCTCTCTCTGCTCTCTCTCTCTCTGTCTCTCTCTCTCTCTGTTCTCTCTCTCTCTGTTCTCTCTCTCTCTTCTCTCTCTCTCTCTGCTGTCTCTCTCTGTTCTCTCTCTCTCTACTCTCTCTCCCTCTGCTCTCTCTCCCTCTGCTCTATTCTCTCTCTCTGCTCTATTCTCTCTCTCTGCTCTCTTCTCACTCTCTGCTCTATTCTCTCTCTCTGCTCTCTCTCTGCTCTCTCTGATCTCTGCTCTCTCTGTGTTCTCTGCTCTCTCTCCCTCTGCTCTCTCTCCCTCTGCTCTCTCTCCCTCTGCTCTCTCTCCCTCTGCTCTCTCTGCTCTCTTCTCACTTTCTGTTCTCTGCTCTCTGCTCTCTCTGCCCTCTCTTCTCTCTCTGCCCTCTCTCACTCTCTAGTCTCTCTCTGCTCTCTCAGCCTGCTCTCTGCTCTCTGTTCTCTGCCCTCTCTCTTCTCTCTCTCTGCTCTCTTCTCACTCTCTGCGATCTCCCTCTGCTCTCTCTCTCCCTCTGCTCTCTCTTCTCTCTGCTCTCTTTGCTCTCTGCCTCTCTCTCACAGCTGTCTCTCTGTGTTCTCTGCTCTATCTGCTCTGCTCTCTGCACTCTCTCTCTCTCTGCTCTCTCTGCCCTCTGCTCTCTCTGTCTTCTCTCTCTCTCTCTCACAGCTCTCTCTCTCTGTTTTCTGCTCTCTCTCTGCCATCTCTGTCCTCTGCTCTCTCTACTGTCTGCTCTGCTCTCCTCTCTCTCCCTCTCTACTCTCTCTCTCTGCGCTCTCTCTGCGCTCTCTCTCTGCACTCTCTCTCGCTCTCTGCAATCTTTCTGCTCTCTCTCCATCTGCTCTCTCTGCTCTCTTCTCTGTTCTCTGCCCTCTCTCTGTTCTCTGCTCTCTCTCTCTGCTCTCTTCCCTCTCTCTGCTCTCTTTCTCCCTCTGCTCTCTGCTCTCTCTCTCTCTCTCTGCTCTCTCTCCCCCCAATCTCTCTTGCTTTTTATATCTTAACAGGGATGCAGTTTGGACAATCACCACTTGATGGCAGTGTTAAACCAGAAGTGATGAAAACAACATCACTGCATCGAGAGAGAGAGTCTAATATACTGATATACAGTGCATTCAGAAAGTATTCACACCCCTAAAACTGGCCTGTCACTAAAACTGGCCTGTCACTAAAGCGGGCCTGTCACTAAAACGGGCCTGTCACTACAACGGGCCTGTCACTACAACGGGCCTGTCACTACAACGGGCCTGTCACTACAACGGGCCTGTCACTAAAACGGGCCTGTTACTAAAACTTACTAAAACGGGCCTGTCACTAAAACGGGCCTGTCACTAAAACGGGCCTGTCACTAAAACGGGCCCTATAATAAAATATACAACAGGATATATAGACTGTGTTCCCTATAATAAAATATACAACAGGATATATAGACTGTGTTCCCTATAATAAAATATACAACAGGATATATAGACTGTGTTCCCTATAATAAAATATACAACAGGATATATAGACTGTGTTCCCTATAATAAAATATACAACAGGATATATAGACTGATCCCTATAATAAAATATACAACAGGATATATAGACTGTGTTCCCTATAATAAAATATACAACAGGATATATAGACTGTGTTCCCTATAATAAAATATACAACAGGATATATAGACTGTGTTCCCTATAATAAAATATACAACAGGATATATAGACTGTGTTCCCTATAATAAAATATACAACAGGATATATAGACTGTGTTCCCTACAACATTTCAAGATGTTTTAATTTAATTTAATTTAACCTTTATTTAACCAGGAAGGGCTCATTGAGATTTAAAATCTCTTTTTCAAGAGCGTCCTGGCCAAGATAGGCAGCGCCAAGTCATTACAAAAATTACAGACAAACAACATGAAAAACTACAAGTAATCTAGTAAAAACCATAGAATTAACAAAGAATATAACAAAATCAAAAACAGCAAATTAAAAACATTGACAGGTCAGGGAATCAGTCTCCAGATCATTCATCCGTGATTTAAAAATACCAATCGGGACAAGTTCATCCAGTTTAAAAGTATTTTGTAAGGCATTCCAAGACGATGGCGCAGAGTACATGCCCTTTTACCAAATTCAGTTCGGATAAAGTCCCGCGAACGAAGAGAGTACCCACCACATTTCTGAACAATAAAAATGCCCAAATAAAAAGGTAGCAAACCCAAAATGGCTTTGTAAATAAAAGTATACCAGATAGCAGTTAGTTCAGTTTGATCTTATTAAAGACAGCTGTATATTATTTTTTTGGACCCCAAAATATTCTATGTTCACGCCCACTTTTTTTGCACTATGTTCTCCTCCTGACAAGAAGTTGACAGCCTTCAAACAGTGCAAAAAAAGTGGGCGTGAACATAGAATATTTTGGGGTCCAAAAAAATAATATACAGCTGTCTTTAATAAGATCAAACTGAACTAACTGCTATCTTGAAATGTTGAAAAAGTGTTTTTAAATAGGCATCCTATCATTTGAAAATTAGTTGAAAGGCTAAGTGATTCTCCTCCTCAGGTTACTACTCTGGCCCATAAAATAGAATATGCATATTATAAGTAGATTTGGATGGAAAACACTCTGAAGTTTCTAAAACTGTTTGAATGGTGTCTGTGAGTATAACAGAACTCATATGGCAGGCAAAAAAAACGGAGAAAAAATTGAATCAGGAAGTGGGAGAAATTCGAAATGTAGTTTTTCTTTTGAATCACCTTGAAAAAACTACAAAGACATCGTAGGTGCAACGTAAATCCTGACTCTTCCATTGGCTGTCAACAATCTTTAGGAACTGCTTTTCATCCGTCATCTGTTACCGGGCAGAAAATTCTGTCTCGTTCAATCCCTGGCCAATCAGAAAACAGGTGTCTTATGACGCGCATCCACGTGACTTAGCTGTTGTTTTTATTTGTTCTTGTATGACTGAATACCTACAGCCCCGTTGTTAAATTATCCCCATTTGACGTTAAAAAATACCCTAAAGGATTGATTGGAAACATCGTTTGACGTGTTTCTACAAACGGTAATGGAATTGTTTGGCCATTTCGTCTACGGATTTGCGTCCACGCCACATTGGCATGGTAACATGTAGTTCTGGACGGGTCAACAAAACGGACCTATTTTGGACATAAATGATGGACTTTTGCAGAACAAATGAACATTTTTCTTGTGGAAGTGGGAGCCCATCCGAGTGCATTCCGCCAGAAGATCAGCAAAAGGTCAGTAAATATTTCCAACATATTGTTAGAGATTTGTCGACGCCGTGGTTGAAGGCTAACTGTATAGCTTAGCATTGAAGGCTAAATTCTGGACTCAGAATATTGAACAATGTTGCTTTTTCCGTAACGTTATTTTTTAAATCTGACAAAGTGGTTGCATAAAGGAGTAGATTATCTCTAATTCTTTAAATAATTGTTATCATTTTTTCCCCCAACGTTTTATGAGTTCTTCTGTAAATTAAATGTCTTTTCACCGGATGTTATGGGGAGAAAACATTTTCTGAACGTCACGCGCCAATGTAAATTTTTTATATTTTTTTAATGTAAATATAAACTTGATCGAACAAAAAATGCATGTATTGTCTAACATGATGTCCTAGGAGTGTCATCTGATTCAGATTGTCAAAGGTTTGTGCTTAATTTTAGCTGTATATCTGGTTTTGTGATGGCTATCGTGCTAGGAAAATGGCTTTTTAATTTTTTTTTTGCTGAGATGCTAAAATAATCTGTTTTTCTTTCACGTAAAGCCTTTTTGAAATAAGACAATGTGATTGGATTAACGAGTAGAGTATCTTTAAAATGCCATATAATACTTGAATTTTAATTTTGAGATTATTTGGATATGATACTTTATCAGTGTTTACAGTCATACCAACATGATGTATATGATACTTTATCAGTGTTTACAGTCATACCAACATGATGTATATGATACTTTATCAGTGTTTACAGTCATACCAACATGATGTATATGATACTTTATCAGTGTTTACAGTCATACCATGAAATGATCAGTTAACCTCTAGACTAGAAACACAGACAAATCACTTCAGGATGAAGTCCAATAGATGTCGCTGTTGCACTGTAGTAGTGGGGGGGAACAGGAAGTTCCGGTAGGTGCACACCATTCTTTAGAATAAGGAAAATCGCAACAACTGTGCTGTCCTTTTCTCTTTATTACTACAGTCTGAGGTCGGTAACGTCAACAGTGAGGACAATCCCAGCCTGCCACTCTCCTTCCACACTGAGTCCAAACCTACAGTCACTGGGTCCTGATTGTGACAGTGGAGCCCAGTTTGCACTGCAGGATCCAGAGATGGAATCAGTGAAGCTGGAAGACTGCAGTCAAACACTGGAGCTGAATGTCAACATTAAAGAAGAAGAAGAGGAGGAGGAGATTGTCTCAACATGGTCTCCATTCTCTACATCCAGAGAGCAACAGCAGGAAGATCACAGAGCTAAGAGGTCTCACCACTGCCCACATTGTGAGGAGATTTTCCCAATTCTATCAAAGCTAAAAATACACCTTAAAACACACACTGGAGAGAATCTGTATCCCTGTAATGACTGTGGGAAGAGATTCACAACATCAAGGTCTCTGACAGTTCATCAGAGAATACACACAGGAGAGAAGCCTTACTCCTGCTCTGACTGTTGGAAGAGTTTCTCTCGACTGGGAAACTTAAAACACATGAACGTATACATACAGGAGTGAAACCTTACTCCTGCTCTGACTGTGGAAAGAGTTTCTCTCGACTGGGCGACTTAACACATGAACGTATACACACAGGAGTGAAGCCTTACTCCTGCTCTGACTGTGTAAAATGCTTCACAACATCAACTGACCTAAAAGTTCACCAGAGAACACACACGGGAGAGAAGCCTTACTCCTGCTCTGACTGTGGAAAGAGTTTCTCTCGACTGGCCCAGTTAAAAAGACACCAAGGTAATCATAAAGGAGAGAAGCATTATCACTGATCTGACTGTAGATTTTGTTATTTATCAACAGCTGAGCTAAAAGGGTCATCAGAGAACACACAGAGGAGAGAAGTCTTACTTCTTCTCTTAATGTGGCAAGAGTTTCTCCTGATTGGGAAATGTAAAAACACACCAACGGATACACACTTGAGAGAAGCCTTACAGATTGGTGTCTTTTTAAATGGCCCAATGTATACATAAAGGAGAGAAGTCTCATCAGTTTTCTCAGACCAGCTAAGATTAGTCACTCCACTTAATTCTCATCCTATAAAATAATTGTCAACTTTGAATTGGATCAAATGAAGACAGCGTAGAACACTCTTGTAATCCTGTTGTTTCTCACTGTGAGAACCGTGCAGAAAAAAGGGAGCATTCTAGAATGTTAGTCTCTCTTCTCTTTACTGATCAGCACCTTGTTGATATTGAGATCTTGGATTTGCAATTATGGTTGAATATCCTCTGTGAGGCGTCTCACAATGGAGTCTGATGGTTGACTGGGTGGTACTGCTTCCCTCTGTAGTTTTCTGTGGGAATGAGCTTGTATTCACAACATATACTGAGTGTACAAAACATTATTAAGGACACCTGCTCTTTCCATAACATAGACTGTTTCTGTACAGCACTTTGTGACATCGGCTGATGTAAAAAGGGCTTTATAAATACATTTGATGATTTGATTGGTCTCCTGTACTATGTTTCCCACCAGCTCCTCTGTCAGAAACAACTTGAAGCACTCTGCCACAGATGGAAATGGACTCCAGACTGGGACTCATCAAAACAAACAGCAGGGCCAGGAGGGGTGAAATGACTGGCGGCCTTCCAGCTACCACAGAACTCCTGTACTTCATCCACTTCGGT